>NC_092812.1:68699243-68853253 GCF_040954645.1 Diabrotica undecimpunctata | reverse complement strand
TATATTTATAGAGTCCGACTGGCATCCACTGTTTGCCGCTACGCACTCCCGACCCTTTTTTTACTATCTGATTTATGCCGAGATTTATCCAACGTACATTCGATAATTTGGAAACTGTGGAGATGTAGCTAGAAACATAAAATCGGGATACTGAATTAGACATATGTTTTTTATTGCAGGTGTTGCTGGTAAATAGGTCCTGTGTTTTATTGTAGGTGTTTTCGGCACATAGCTCCTGTTTTGCGAAATTGTTGTTTGCGCGTGCGTAACTGATGTTGTTGTTGGTATGTAAGAGGGAGCTGCTTTTTGCTCATATAGAATGCTCATTGACTTTTTGTCATCATCACCAAAACTTGTTACATCTTGTTGATACAATTTTAAAAATTCAAAACGTTTTATGTTTCCTTCTACACCTGCGAGAACCAAAATAAATGCCTTATTTCAAACAAACAGCGGCCAAACGTATTTATTGTACAATGATAGTTCTTATACTGAATTTAATGAAGCTGGAGATGTCTTAAACCGTGGACCAATAAATTATCTCTTCCCCGGAATACCAGATAAAATAACATCAGCATTCCTCTACACGGATGGGTTTATTTACTTTTTTCAGAACAATACCTATTATAAGTACAGCGAATACACACGTAAAGTTGTTTCAGCTGGGAACTTTTTGGGATACCCTGCCCTGAAGACGGTCTATTAAAACAATTAAAAACTTTTTTAAACAAAATTGTAACTATAAACGAATAAAGGTTGCTGTGTTCCTTCTTAGTGGTAGTTCTTTTAATAAAAAAAATACATTGTTTATGTTGTTGTTTTATTTAAATTTCATTACTCTATGTATGTCAAGCGACATCTTGCGTTGACTGACACATAAATGTCACGTCCTGCGTCGAATGTTACGTCATTTCACGTTCTGTGTGGACTGTCACATAACTGTCACGTCCTGCGTCGAATGTCACGTTATTCACGTTATTTCACGTGACATTTCACGTCCTGCGTCATCTGTCACGTTCTCTTAGGCACTGTACGAAAAAAAGAAGAATTGACAGTTAATATTAAACTTTGACAGAAGCCAAGCAGCAGTTGGCTTCTGTGTGTGTGTGTCACCAACGCTTTCATTTGACACCTCATACGTCAAAATCAGACCACTAGCAACGAAGATACGTTCTAGCGCCCATTTGGCAATGCCGCCATCTTTGTTTTTTGTCTCAACGTATTTCCCGTCTCCTCCCCGTTCCAACGAGCCCTCGTACGTCACGATCGAACCAATAGAAACGAAAATCAACTTACATTGAAGAATACTGCCGATTGAGAGCGAACTGTACCGATATTGAGTTCCAGTAGTTGGCATCGCTGGCAACTATGTCGCTGTTCAGAGAAATAAATTTCGAGAAAATTAAAATATTAGAATATGATGTACGTGCTGCCATCTACTCAAACAATTGTTAAACGTTAGTTTATTTGAATGCCACCTATTTTTACTGCAGCGTGAACATACCCCCTTAATAAACAATTTTTCAAGATTTATTATTTTAATTTTGTATAGAGGATATAAATCTTTTAAAAAACCTTATTGAAAATGTTTAAAACTTGGGTAAATATGTCAATTTTTGTTGATAATTCTTTGATGTGTTTTCTGACGTATGTTTTTCTGGTATTATTGAGAGAAATGTCTGTTTAATGTATTTAATCTAAAGTTCCTTTATGAGTTTCAAGTTAAAACTCATTGGTGCCCATTTTGTTTTGCAGTTTAGCTGTATTCCCTGTTTCTTATTTTTCTTTGTCAAACTGTTATATTTTGTTATCTAATTATTATCTATCATTTACCTATTTGCCTTTAATCTTTATTTTTCTATTCTCTGTATCCTGACTTGAGCAACGTAGCCTTCGTTAAGTATTGGTGAACGAAAAGCTTTTTATTATCTACTTTTTTTTCAGCTTTTTCGCTACAAACTTTCTCAGCCCAGGGGACCGTTTAAGTCAAAGTTTTCGTCCTTAATCCAAAATGCCATAAATTCGTAAAATACACTTGATGTAGCATTTCCTTTTCATAATGCAAATATATTGTTATTTGTTTGCCTTTTTGATTAAAAGGTGACCTTTTGCGTCCTTGGGATATTTTACTTGTATTTCAAAGTCATTGGATTATACACCAGTCAGTAGATTCGCGAAAGCTAGTCTTTTAGTGTAAATGCTAATGAGTTGTTCAAACTTTTAATGGACATAACAAATCCCACTTAGTTTATGCGGTGATTACCAGGTAATGGTATAAATACTGAATATGGAATAAAGTAGTGAAACTTTTCGGACGTTAAACAGAATAAGTTTTTATTGAAAAGTTTATGTATATTCAAAACGCTATATGAAAACAAATCCAAGTAGCGGATTAGTCGAGAGAACCAAAATCAAAATATTTGAAATAACATTATTGCTGTGTTTGTGAATTTTTGGTTGCATTAGAGCAATCTGCTTAACTGAAGGGAACGCAAGTTTTTAATCCAATATACAAACCTGGTAAACCTAAATTTGAAGCAGATCCTATAGAACAATCTCTCTTACAAATGCAATGTGTACGTTGCTAGAAAAGGTCATTGTCAATCGACTTGTGAGGTATATTGAACATAAACATCTTATTATATACAAACAAAGTGGATTTAGAAAAAATAGATTAACATATAACTTAATATCATTGGAATCAGAAATTCACGAAGCATTTATATGCAATCAAGAATATTTAGCCATATTCTTTGACCATTTGTCTTATGGAATGGAATTCCACAGGGCTCGAATCTAGGCGTAGCACTATTTTGAATTGCTATTAACAATGTTGTGTTGTACTGCAATGGCACAATTAAAACTTTTTTATACTCTGATGATCTGGTCATTTAAGGAAGAAATAAAAACATATATGCTTATAATTATATTGCTGCAGCTCTTAAGTCGATAGAATCGTGGTCTAACAATATTAGACTCCGAAAGCTATACATTTTTCATGAAAATCATAGCCACAACATCTCCCAAACCTATTTTTATAAAATTCTCCTATAGAACATCCAAAAGAAATAAACTTCCTAGGGATGAAAGTGGACTCAAAATTAAGCTGGACAAGTCACATTCACTGGCTAGGACTATCCTGCCAAACTAGATTAAACATTATGAAATATGTATCACATAAAAACTAGGCAGCAGATTTTTCAACTCTAATAAATTTATATAAAGCCGTAATTCGATCAAAACTGAATGTGTTGTGTACCACTCAGCAGTGTTGATGCTCGAACTGTAAGTTTGTAATTTGTAAAACCGATGCAGTGGACCGTGTGCGTCTAGAGAAGTAATAGAATTTTGTGACTTGTAAGTAATTGTTTTATAATAAAACTTTATTTTTCAGATATTATGGATTATGAAAAAGAGCAAAAAAAATTGTTAGCACTTTTTGAGGAAGTTTCGACGGGCGATGAGTATGATGATGAAGAGGAATCGGGAGAAGAAGATCATGTAGGAGAAAACTTGGAAGGAAGCAATACGGAACAGGAAAATGAGGAATTAGATGATGAGACAGATTTTTCCATTAGTCCATATTTTTTGGGCAAAGATAATAAAACAAAATGGGCTAAACATATTGCCTCAATTAACGTCAGAACTCGAAGTGAAAATATTGTTCTGCAGCTTCCGGGTTCAAAACAATGTGTCGAATAGAAAACCGATATTTTCGATATCTGGAACAATCTATTTGATACTAATATGTTATAAATAATTGTTGATGGGATCAATACAAAAAGCAAAAAAGCAGAAGTTCAGTCGCGATGGAGATATATACACAACAAACATTGATGAAATTCGTGCCCTTTTAGGTCTCTTATATCTTGCAGGTGTAAGAAAGGCAAGTCACCTTAATACAACAGACTTGTGGAAAGCGGACGGCATTGGAATAGCGATTTTCCGACGGACAATGAACATCACGAGATTCAGAAATTTATTCAGGTAGATGCGAACTGATGATATTAATAGAAGGCATGATAGAGTTAGTTTGGATAAATTAGAGCCAATAAGAGATCTTATTACCAAGTGGAACGAAAATCATAATAAATATTTCTCTCAGTGTGGACCGTGGACCAGAAGTTGGAGACTTTTAGAGAACGGTGCTCGTTTCGCCAGTACATACCAAGCAAACCCAATAGATACGGTATAAAAAATATATCTAGACACTAGTACCAAGGTAGTGTCAGAACGGGCCTGTCAACATCTCTACAGATCTAAGAGAAATGTATGAGAATGTACCACCGACAATTGGTACACCAGTATTGGTCTTGGTATAAGCTCTCTTGGGAACAATAAAAATAAATAGAAGAAAAAGTCCTGCAAATTTCTCTTACAATCAAGAATGACCTATTGGCTCTAGTACATTTGGGTTTGGTTCAAGCGGAACACTAATATTATATAAAACAAAAAAATAAAAACGTTCTGTTATATTCCACAATATTCCACAAATCATATTAGCATATAACATCACAAAACGTGGTGTTGCTACCGTAGATATGCCCACAAATTCCTTTGTTATTTACAATTCCCAAATTTAACATTCCAAATTCCACAAAGACCCGACGAGAAAGTTTTGAAAAATTTAGCATTTAGCCTCATGTACAACCACCAGAACAATCAAAGCCAAAATGTCTATATACCTAAGACAAGGATTCGACTAAAATAGATCTGTCATTCGGATGAAGATGTGCCAGTTGAAAGAACTTCGGGAGCAATTGGGAGGTGTGGTGACTGTGGATGAAAAAAAATCGAAAAACGAAATATTTTTGTTTGGTTTGTAAAAAGTATCTTTGTTTGGAACATGTAAATCCAATTAACAATGACTGTAACAATATTCCGGCTTAATTTTATTATGTTTTTTGCTATCTCTTATATTTTTTATGATAAGTCTTAGTGAAATAATGTTTTATTTTTGTTTAAGATAGTTGTTGAAGACTGATATGTTATGTTGTAATTTTAAATTAATTGTAATTTGTTTAGTAAAAAATAGAATAAATCAAACTAGTACAAAATTGTGGACTATTTTTTGTGCTACGTAAATAAACATTTTATATAAACAAAATATATTAATATTAATAAATAATGTTGAAAAAACTATAAAAAATAGATTATTTTATTGAAGTTTAAACAAAATGCATCCAGAGGACTATTTGTATGACCGGTGTAGCGACTAGTGATACACAAAATTAAACTGCGTCTACAGAAAGGTTAAAACATTACTTAAGAGCTTATTAATAAAGATAAAATCTAAAAAGATTTATTAATTTTGTTACTAATTTAGCAGAATTAACTAGTAAAGATAAAGTGAGTTTTTTTTAAGCTGAAACAATTACCTTTAAAATGAGGGGGTTTTGAAGGTCAATCGCACGAATGAAAGCTGAGTTATACTTGGAAAAACTTAATCTAATGCCCATTTTGCAATTGTTTTAACGAAATTTGTTATAACTCCGGTTTTAACAATCAGATCAAAGTTAACCAAACTTTACTTTTTACTTTTACTTTTTCAAAAGGAACAATTTTCATTTTGCTAACATTTAATATCTCTAATAGTTTGGCAGATACAGTCAGTTAAACAATTATATTCTGATTAACAAATTATTTGACGGGTTTTCTGCCTGGTACCCTCGAAAATTGAATCTACGCACCAAAAAACCATAAAAAACGTCAAAGTAGGGGAACGACGGGTAATAGCGAACAGCGGGTGATTGCGAACATCACAGAATACATGCGTACGTCATCTGTATCATTCCGTTGTAAACTTCTTTTCGTGCTTCCTACTAGTCTGCACGTGGTGGCATAGATACACAGTTGCCCCGTATTTGTGGCATTTTTTACAGCGATTTATTTGTTTTTGGAGCTTGCACTACAATTTTAGCAATTCAGAAAATAAGGTATGTACCTAAACACTTGATGGTTTCATTTAAATTGTTAGAGTTAGTTAACCCTTAATAAGATAACGGGAACATATTTCCCACTTTACTTTGCCGCCAAATTTCGATTGTCGCTGTCAATACACAGAATGTTGAATTTTGTGATATTACGTATTTATTTCATGGATAAATACACCAACTATTCTGACAGTTATTCCATGGATCTGATTTTTAGTTGACAATCAACAACTAGATTTTCATAGGTTATGATATTTCTTGCCGCTAAAAGTTGATTTTTGTTACAATTTTGCAAATTATTTGGTGAATCGGCTCCAAAAATTCTGGTAATTACAAAGTTATTGTATTATTGATATATATATATATATATATATATATATATATATATATATATATATATATATATATATATATATATATATATATTGTTTGGTCAAGCTAAATACATTGTAATTTGTTATACAAATTTATGAAAAGATAGTTATTTTTGTCTTTGAAGTTGGTGGGAAAATTATTCCCCTTATCCAATTCCATAAAAAAAAACGCAAAAGTCGTGCATCAGAAACATTAAAATTTCTGTTATATTTTAGGATTATGAATTCAAGAAGGGGATTATCAGAACGTGAACTCCTTGCTGCCTTAGAAGAAGATTGGTCTGATGTTGATCTCGACACTGATGATGATGATGACATTTTTATACCATCCCCATCTACTTCTGTTTGCGGTAAGTCCGATGGAGATGTTATTGATAGCAGAATTGGGCAATTGCTTGGTGAATCTGATGAAATTGTTCCTTCTACAACCGTTGATGTAAATTCCACAACTGAAAGAACATCTGAGAATGACCCACAAGAAAATCAAAGTGTTTTGGTAGAACAGAGTCCAGTGGTTACGCTAACTAATTTTACTGGACAATGGACCTCTGAAACAGATGTTCCAGAAATACCAAAATTTGAGCCTGTGTTACAGTCAAATGTTCAATTCACCCATAAAAGTCAACCAATATTTTATTTTGAGAATTTCTTCCCTTGTGATCTAATAGAACAAATTGTTGCTCAAACGAATTTATATGCTGTACAAAAAGACAGCAAAAATTACAAAAACACTAGCCAAGAAGAAATAGGGGCATTGCTAGGTGTTTTTATTTTAATGGGACTGCACCCTGTACCAGACAAAGATTTATATTGGTCAAGTGATCCTTTTTATAATAATCCTGTTATCTCCAAAGCTTTTACAATAACCAGGTTCAAAAACTCACCTAACTCACTTCACCTAACTTTGATATACTGTATAAGATAAGACCATTTATAGATAGACTAAATGAAGTTTTCAAAGAACAAGCCAAACCTGGAAGTCGATTTTCTATTGATGAATGTATGGTGAAATTTAAAGGACGTAGTTCTATCAAACAGTATATGCCCAAGAAGCCGATTAAGCGTGGTTATAAAATTTGGGCAAAGTGTGATGCTATTACTGGGTATCTGTACCAGTTTATTTTCTATACTGGAAAAACTGAAGGCATTGAAAATGATGGCTTGGGATACAAGGTTGTAACTAAATTATGCCAAGATATACCACACAAATCTTTGGTTGTTTTTGATAACTTTTTTACGAGTTGCAAACTGTTGGAAGATTTATATGCTAAACAGCTGTATGCTATAGGTACAGTTAGACCTAATCGCAAAGGTTTGCCCGATTTTATGAGGAAAAAGCAAACCAAAAATGAAAAACTTCGAAAGAATGAATTCTATTGTTTGAGCAGTGGCCCTATAACAGCAATAAAGTGGTTGGATACCAAAGAAGTCACGGTTATTACAACTGCTAATCAACCACATAAAGTAACCATGATAAAACGTACACAAAGAGATGGCACAAAGAAAGATATAATGTGCCCAAAAGTTATTGCAGATTATACACTAAACATGGGAGGAGTTGATCACTTTGACCACTTTAGGGCATCATATCCCATAAGCAGGAAGTCTAGAAAATCGTGGATGAGATTGTTTTTCTTTCTTTTAGATGCAAGTGTAATTAATGCATATATTATGTACACAAGAATTCATGATCAAAAAAATACTTCTCACAAGGATTTTAGGCTTCGCCTTGGAAGAGCTCTCATAGGTGACTTTACAGTAAAGGCATCTCGACCTGTGATATTTAAAAATAAAAAAAACGGGCAACTTTGGTGTTCCAGACGAAATTCGGCTGAGAAATGTAGGACCACATTTACCAGATGTTCAAAAAAATTATACAAGATGCAGATTTTGCTCAACAAAAAAAGAAGAAAAACGAACGAACATTATATGTAGTTATTGTCAAGTAGCTTTATGCCCAAAACAATGTTTTAAATCATTCCACACTGCTGTAGTTGAGACCTAAATTAGTTTTGTCACCCATATATGCATTTTTGTATTTTTGAATTAATAAATTGTTTCACAAACTGTATAAGGGTAATTAATTTCCCACCTACAAAATTTTTTTAAAGAACAACGGGAAAATAGTTCCCACCACTATTTTTTTATTACTTTTTCAAATTATTTTATATTTCAACAAAAATATGTTTTATTTACCTCCTTTAGATACCAAAAGTATATAAACAAACAAATTAATTGTCCTTATATCCCATGTCTTATTAAGGGTTAACTTACTATTATTTAACCTATAAAATTGTCCTATTACGGAGAAGTTAAATGCATTTATATTATGATTGTTTCGTTTCTTCATATTCATTTCCAAATCGGGTAATCACGAACAGATGTTCGCGATTACCCGCCAAGTGTTCGCGTTTACTCTTTTAATAATTTGGCTTAGATTCTTTACATTTTTACTTTTCTTTTGCTTATTTAACAATTTGTATCTTTTTCAGATGCCTTTTAGACGAAAACGAAGTACCAACAAATTTTCATGGACTGATGATCAAATGAAAGCTGCTCTAAAGGCAATTGAAGAAAGACTTTATGGCCTAAGGGAAGCTGCACGCCAATTTAATATACCTGTTACAACATTACAAAACAGAGTCTCTAGAGGCTTTTACAAAGGCAGGCTGGGTGCAAACACTCTCTTTTCAAATGAACAGGAAGAAGAAATGAGTCGTCATTTACTAACGTTATCTAAAATATTTTATGGATTAACCCCAATTCAGTTGCGAAAAAAGGCCTTCGCCTATGCAGAGAAATTAAACTTAAAACATAGTTTCAACAGAGAAAAACAAGAAGCAGGTAAAGACTGGTTATATGGATTCATGTCGAGGCATCCTGAGTTAAGTTTCCGTAAACCTGAAGCAACAAGTCTTAATCGCATTCAAGGTTTCAATAAGGATCAAGTCTCAAGGTTTTATGACAATTTGGGTAAGCTGTACGATGAATACAAGTTTCCACCTACTCGAATATTTAATGTCGATGAGACTAGCATTACAAACGTAAATAGGCCTAATCGGATCATTGGACCTAGAGGCCAAAACCAAGTTGGAGCCGTTACAAGTGGAGAAAGAGGCAAGAACGTGACGGTATGCTGTTGTATGAGTGCCAGCGGATCTTTTACTCCTTCATTATTCATTTATCCAAGACTGAGAAGAAATCCTGCTTTAGAAAAGGATGGGCCTCCAGGTTCTTTGTACTCCTGTTCAAAAAGCGGTTGGATGAACGAAGAAGTGTTCCTGTTTTGGATTCAACATTTTGCGAAAACCAATAAACCTACAAGAGATGATCCCATTTTACTGGTGCTGGACAATCACTCCAGTCATTGCTCTATTGCAATTTATAATTTTTGCAAAGAAAATGGTATCATTATGCTGTCAATACCTCCACATACCTCGCATCGTCTGCAACCACTAGACGTTAGCTTTTTCTCATCATTGAAGCGAGCATATGACGTTGAATGTGATTCGTTTTTAAAATCTCAACCCTATGAGAAAATTGAAATGTGCCATATAAGCACTTTATTCTCAAAGGCGTATACTAGAGTTGCAAGCATAGATAAAGCTGCAAACGGTTTTGGGAAGACCGGAATTTTTCCATTCAACCGAAATACATTTAATGAAGAAGACTTTTACAGTTCAAACGATAATCAAACTCAACAAAATAATAGCCAAGAAGGTCTTTCACAAACTATTCAAGAAGATTTACTGGAACCCCAACCAGGCCCTTCCAAAGAAAACCAGATATGTGAAAATACCGAAAATGTTTCATTCAGCGATATCTTGCCTTTACCGAAAGAAAAACAAAAGATATATATTCCGAAGAAGGGTGAAAGAAAAAAACAAAGATCCGAAATATTAACCTTAACGCCTTTGAAATTAGAACTCGAACAAAAGGAGCTTAGAAGGAAACAAAAAATGGAAAAAGAAATTGAAAAACAAAAATTTTTAAAAAAGAAAAATAAAACTGCAAAGAGAAAAGTACTACAATCTTCAAGCGAAGAGGAAGATTCGACATCATATAAAGATGATGAATCTGATGACAATGACGATATTAATACCGACGATTGTAATGAAGGAGAATCTTGTTTAATTTGTGGTGAGTTCGGGAAAAGCGAACTTTGGTTCCGTTGCATTATATGTGGTGGATGGGTGCATAAATTATGCAGCGGCTCGGACACACCGGACAACTATAAATGTGATTTTTGTTAATAGGTAATACTGTTCGCCATTACCCTTCTCATGTTTATTATTACCCGACATTTCGGGTAACATCGAACATTTCGTGAAAATTTTTAATTGAGTTTTTTTATTATTAAAATTTTTATTTTTGATTATCCAATAACAAAAATTAATAGCTGTATTACTGTTAGCCACTCTGTAGTGGTTTCCGAGTTTTCAACATTTTTATATTTCAAATAAACAATTATTTTGCTTAAGTGTTCGTAATTACACGTCGTTCCCCTAACTAGGAGACATAAAAGTGAATATTCAACCCCCCTGGCTCCTAGACTATATCATGAAGCTATTTTTTAGTAATTCACTTTGATCGCTACGTTTTAACCTATATTTATGCCACCGGAGACTCCTCACCCAGATAAATTTTAAACTGATGTTCCGAGTTTCGGAAAAAAATGTCGAGAGAGCAGAGAATGCACTTTTTGGTTTAATACGAGCTAACACTGACGTACATTACAGCATTGATCTTCACTTTTTCACTCTCTACATAAAGCTAGTTGCTGTAACTAATTTTTAGGCTTAGAAGTTTTGCTGTGTAATGGAATAATCCGCTTTGAATGTTTTATATGCTTCATAGATTAACCTTCTTTTTTTTAATTTCGTTCAGACAATTTTGTATCTGAGTACAACGGTTGATGAATGGGGCTTTGACGTTTTTAATGAAATTTTGTCGATTTTAAACTTTTACCAATTTGTTTTATGATTTAGAACTCTATACGTTACAACATAATATTCGTATAGACCTCCATTTACCAATTGATGCATGGCACTATAGCTTAATCGCTTTCTCCATTATTCTGTCTAAATATCTCTTAAAGATCTACACAAACTTCATTACCTATGTAATTTGTATCTTAAATTTTATTAAAATGCCCTAGTGCTTTCACAAGTATCGTTAGTGAGCCATGGTTTACGCTTTGTGGTCTTTTAACACGTTGAGCGCCACGGCAAAATTTGAAATCAAGCCGTACAGGCCAGTTTGTAAAATTAAATTTTACGTTGTTACTGGTGGTTTTTGTGTAATAAAATATGGACGCAATATGTATGTTTTGAAAATTAAATTTATAACTTATATAAAATATGTTTCAAGATGTTCAACATGTTTCAAGATATATATGAACAAGATTCGAGAAGTCACTGGTCAATATAAGAAGAGAAACACACACCTCCTCATAAACAAAGACGGGAACCTGCCGCCGACAGTTAAGGAGAAGTTGGTGACCTGGAAAATGTACATCGAAGAACTTTTCTGGGACTACCGAGGTAATCTTCCAGAAATAAATTGCATGACAGGGTCGTCAATACTGGAAAGCGAGGTGAAAGCAGCTTTAAAACAGTCTAAGAATGGTAAGGCCACAGGTCCGGACGAAATACCCGTTGAACTTATTAAGGTGATGAGTGAAGTGAGCTCGAAGGAGTTAACTGAACTGTTTAACGCCATATACGATTCAGGTAATATCCCAGAGGAATGGTTATTGTCAACATTTGTAACACTACCAAAAAAAAAACGATCTGCGAAAACGTGCAAAGTTTTCATAACTATCAGCCTTATGAGTCAGGCACTTAAGATTTTTCTTAAAATCATACATGCCAAAATTTACAAGAAATGCGAAGAACTAAACACCATATTTACTTTAAATCAAGACGAAAGACTAAGAGGCCATCATTGCATATTAAAGAGGGATCAGACTACAGCAAGATCCAGGCTGAACTTCTTTGCCAAACAGAATATTTAATATCTGGACTAATTTGAATCAAGACACCATATCGGCAACTAGTGATTACATTTTTAAAAATAAACTTAATAGTTCTATATTTCATTTATAGGATTGCATTATTTTAGAACCGCATTATTTATTGTTTTACAATTTTGTTTGATCTATTTAACTGTAATTTTATAATTGTTATTAGTTTTATAATGATATTTTTTTTTATTTTTTATTAACATTTATAATAATAATTTGTTTTATAATAATAATAATAGTGTTTGGGAAAAAAGGAAGAAAAAAGAGGTACCGTAGAATGGGGTGACATTCATTCTATGAGGTGACTTTGCTAGAACATAAATATTTTGTTTCAAGAGAGTATGCAACCCAAATGTTTCATCCGTTATGGTGGTTGTCTGAACTTTATTTCAGTGCACATCGCACCCTCAGCGCGACTGCAGTAACTCAAAATTTTATGAAAATGAAGTAATTGTGGAATTCGATTGTAAAAATGCATATCTATCCCCTGTAAAACTTTAGTAACTTTCAAATGCTTAACCGGCTAAATATTCCAACAACAACAGTTTAACTATTTTGCGTTTTTGTACATAAGTTCCGTGCAAAACTGTTGTAATTCTAATATAACAGAGTTACAACAGTTTTGCACGGAACATTGCAATGGTTTCGATAACAAGCAATGAAAGACACGAAAAAAGTAAGATATTTGTTATTTTAATATCTATATCTGTGGTGTTTAATTTTAATATACAGCGTGTCTACGTAATCCATTAACGGCCGAGACAATAAACAAAGATTTATGAGACCAATCTATTCATGTAAGTTTTATGTACTTTGTGGGACATTATATTTTCCATAAAATGTGTGCGATGTCGTTTGACCATTTATTTATTAGATTGGATTAACAACAATAAATTAAGGCTAATTATTTACAGCCCAAAAGTATTTTTTCTTATGAAAGGAAAAACAGTTATCTTAAAACTTGTGTATTAACAATACTGACAGGTTAAAAATATCTATTCTCAGAAAACTTGTTCTATAAAAACTAAATCCCAAATTGTATTAAATCTTCATGTAACCTTCCAGGGCGATTGTCTTATCATATTGTCCCCCGGTAAATCCCAACTTTTACTAAGGTAGTGAATTTCAATTCTTTTGTTAATCACTGTACTCAAGGTAGCCTGATTTGCATATGTTTATTATAGTCCTTTTGTTTTGAATTTAAATAAAAATATTGAAAGTTTTACAAATAATTTTTCTACCTTGTTATGACATTGTCATTATTACAAAGCGAAGGAATTGCAGCTCTCAGAAACATGTGCAAAGATAGAAAGATTAAATTGCCGCTAGCGATAAGCCGTTTTATTAGGTACCTATTTATTATAGGTAGCTATTTGATTTCTTGGAATCTATTAAATGTAAAGTTTAATACCATACTAAACCCCGATTGCTGTTGCGGATTATTCTTTCTTTACTAACCCGATGATTTTTTGGAATTTAATTAACGTATATACCAAACCCCGGGAATTACTTTCCCTTTATCTACCAGGTGATTTCTGAGAATCCATTAAATATAAGATTTAGTACTATTCCTATCGTTGTTGGAGATTAATTTCTCTTTACTCTACACTTTTTACAATTTTCTCCGTGCAAAAGTGTTGTAACTTTAAAATTCTAATACTAAATGTGTAGTGATTAACAATTTTCTCCGTGTTGTAAAAGTGTTGTAACTTTGAAATTCCTAATTTTTTTTAGCATTAATATTATTTTATTTAAATTTCTATTTTTGGTTAATGTAATATAGGCTGAAAAGCATACAAAATCATAATTAAATGTTAATTTTTTTTTTAAACTTGTTTCTTACTTCACCGATATTAGCACGAAAATAAACAAAATCGTCTTTATCTCGAAACTTACTTATTCTGACTTACTGCAGTCTTGCACTGAGGGTGCGACATGTTGATTAACTGTAGCGGAAGGCGTTTGTCTCGAATATCAAAAGTACACTCTTATAAAAAATGCACTGTTGAAGTTTTTGTTTTAATTTGAAGATTTTAGATTGTGTAACTAAATTTAAACATACAGCTCTCACTATACAATTTCAGGTAATTTTGTGTACGTTGCCTTAATTTATGTTTAACGGTCAATATTTTAAAATATTTAACCGTTAACCGTAAAGTTATTTCCGTGACTACTTTATGAAATTACATTATTTCTTCTCCGGGGTCACTTTGATACATTTATGATGACTTTAATATTTTATTTCTTTTTATAGTTTTCTTAATGAAAATTCAATCCGTTATTTAATTTCAGGTTTTCATCATTATCTATATGAAAAGCCAAAATGCCGCGAGTTTATAAACGAAAGTTGGGATCAAGAAGCTACAAGAACTTCTCTGACGAAACTCTTGAACATGCTCTGCTTCAAATAGTAAACGGAAACTTGTCTGCTAAAGCCGCTTCAGAAAGATTCACAATTCCGTATGGTACTTTATATAATAAATAGTTATTTAGAAAGAACTGGAAGAATTATTTCTAAATTTAAAAACGGGGTAAGTCCTGGTACCGACTGGGTAACCCATTTTTTAGAGAGGCA
The DNA here is from genome assembly GCF_040954645.1 of Diabrotica undecimpunctata. Taxonomy (NCBI): domain Eukaryota; kingdom Metazoa; phylum Arthropoda; class Insecta; order Coleoptera; family Chrysomelidae; genus Diabrotica; species Diabrotica undecimpunctata. Next base: position 68,838,346 of record NC_092812.1, on the reverse strand, counting down.
TAGTCAGCAAATCTCTGAACGACTTACATCTAACATTACTAGAGCTCGGGCAGCAAAAGAAACGATAGAATCATATTTCAATAATTTAAGAACAACAAAAAGCCGCCACATCAATAATGATGTGCGGTGCTGCTGATGGCACACTACTCCCTCCTTATATAATATATCGCAGCAGAACATATGTGGGATGCGTGGACATTAAGGGGTCCACAGGGCTCTCCTTGTTGTTGTAGTGGATGTTGCGCAAGAGGAGCTAGATATAACCAAACAAAAAATGGGTGGATGGAGGTAACTTGTTTTAGAGACTGGTTTGAGACCATATTATTACCACACGCAAGACGGCTGGAAGGTAAAAAAGTTATGATCGGTGACAACTTGGCGTCTCACTTTTCAGATCATGTATGAATTGCAATATTGAATTTGCGTGCCTTCCCAGTAATTCAACACACATATGCCAGCCTTGGGATGTATCGTTTTCTAAACCCATGAAAGTTTCTTGGCGAAAGATTTTGACGGAATTTAAATTGCGACACCGAAAGATTACTAGTGTACCTAAAGATCAATTTCCGTCGTTATTAAAAAAATGCATGGAATTAATGGATCAGACAATTGCAAAAACTGAGCACAAACGTGGAGACTGTGAAGAAAGTGCAATTAAGAGAGTTTTGAAGAATGGGTTCGAGGCTTGTGGCATGGTTCCTTTCGATCCAAATAAAGTCTTGAGTAAAATTGCACCAATCAACCATGATGTTGATTATGTAGAACCTCTGATTAACGAGAGCCTTACAGACTATTTGATGAATAAGAAGTCCGAGATAGAAGTTACTAAACGTCGAAGTAAAAAAAAAACTTAATATCCAACCCGGTAAAAGTATAAGTCGACATGTAACGGCGGATGACAGCTCCTCCGATAGCGAATTAAAAAGCTATACCAGTGAAAGCGAAAATGAAATTGAAAATGAAGATTCTGTGGAGAACCAATCATATGAAGGTGAGATGAATACAAAACCATCTCTTGCTGAATTAAATGTTGGAACTTATGTGCTTGTAACAATTATGTCAGGTAAACGAAAATGTATAAATTAAGTATATGCCGGAAGGATACAAGAGAAATTACCTTTTGACGAATACGAACTCATTGGACTTAAATCACTGGATGAAACCCATAAACATTTTAAAGTTGGGGAGACCGACGTTTTTAATGCTCCTTTCGCTGATATCTTAGCAATTCTGAAGAACCCATCGGTGAAACAAATGAAACAGCAACGAAATGCATATTTCCTGGCAGAGTTGATGTTAAAGAAAAATAACTTATTTTGTTTGCCTTTCATAATATATTCTTTTGACTTTTTTTTACTATTTTATATTATTTTACTAATTTGGTAAAATGTTTTTTACCTCAATAAAGTATTAGCCACTTCTAGAATCATTTATTGTATACCAATTATTGTGTCTGTAGCAGCTACAAAGGAAGTCAAAACAAATAAAAAAATTAGTAACTTGGGCTCAGAACTTATACTGAACGTCACTCAAAAAGAGAAATGACACTTTCCGAAACAAAGAAGTAAAGCGCCAGGCGAGGCCGGAATTGTCATAGAAATGAATAAGAAATCCCAAAAAGAAATAATCTGAGAAATGTATTACAGATCGAATACATGGAACAACGCAATAATAATAATCTTAATATAAAAAAGGATATGTATATTAAATAACTACAGACCAATAAGCCTGCTATCCTACATCTATAAGTTACTTAATTAGTTATTTATACACTAAATTAAAAAGAAACAGATAAAATTATCAGAAACAGATTAAAAAGAAACTCGAATTCTATCAACCGGTAGACCGGGTCTTATCTAGAAATGGATACATTACCTGTAACCACCTTCTAACAGTCAAAAAATTCATCAAAAAGATTACAGAACACAATCTACCACCAAATATGGCTTTTGTCGACTAGGAGAAAGCATTCAAATCCATCGAATAATGTTACACTTAAAAATGCTACACCTTATAAATTAGTTTTGGTCAAATTCTAAATAACCTGAAACGTGGCAAATGGCACAAGTAATATAATTCAATAAAAGAGCTCAATAAAAAAGCGAAAACTATAGAGGTATCAATCTATGGAATGCAATGTATAAAATATACTCCAAAGAGATGATAGGAGTAGCTAATAAATATTTTGTAGGTATTTTTACACGATACTCTTTCAACAACATAAAAATAAAAAGAAAAATATATTAAACTTAAAGAAATGACATAAATAAAGCCTTCTTCATACGAATCGAAGTAATAAGGTAAACTACTAAATAATTTGTTATCTTAAATAATTTGTTATTTTTAAAAATGTCCATTTCTAATAACAGAAATTAAAAAATACTTACTAGGTACACCAGAGACAAGTCTTAAAGGTCGGAGAACTCTAAAAGCTCGAAGAGCTTTAACGTCGAAAGTTTCTTTACTGAGGTTTTGCAATACAGTAGTAATTAACCTGAAAGAGAAATAAACATTATACATCTACATTGTGGTAAAATTGTTATTAAATATTAGGTTTATTTAATGGAACATGAAATAAATTTTCGAAAATTGTAAATCAATTATAAACAAATCTAAAACAATCATATTTTAATAGTAAATTACAATATATATGGTATGTACGTTATTTTATTTTTCTATAAATGCTTGCTTTGCATGTTTGGTATTATTTTAATCGCCACATATACGAGTATTATTAAAACTGATGGGTCTCTGATTGCCTTTAGGCGAGTAAAGAAAAAAAGTTGAAAAAATCTTAGATAGATTTTTGAAGGTTCTAAAAGATATATAAGGGATAGCTGATGATAAATCTTTGAAGACGTACAGCTGATTTTAGTTTGTTTTTTTAATCAATCATAAACAGTGAAAAAATCATTTTTTCCTATGAAACGTTTCTTATACATTTTAGAGAAAAATGGTTCAAATAAAAGTAGTAGAAATTAAAAAGTTCTTTTGCGCTGTACATTTGCACATAGTTACCTTTCTTCTTCGTTTCCGTCAGTACACAGATATTGATTTCCTTTTTTTTTTCAAGTTCCGATAACACTTTATTTTGTTTATTTATGATACCTTGTATCAGACCAAAACAAAATATTTGCAGGTAAGTAAAAACGCAGAAATAAGGCAGCCACAAATATACCAATAGAAGAATACAACATAGAGGGGGTAAAAAACTTTATATACTTGGGATCCCTAGTCACGTCTGATAATAACGTTACGGAGGAAGTGAAGAGGCGAATATTTATTGCAAATAAATGTTACCATGGCTTAATTAGGCAACTAAGATCAGATAATGTCGCAAGAAAAACAAAATGCCAAATATATAAAACCCTAATAAGACCGGTACTCACATACGGCTCAGAAACCTGAACACTCACTAAAAGGAGAGGAAACGTTGTTAGCCACCTTCGAAAGAAAAATCTTGCGACACATATATAAGGGCACAAAAGAAAACGGAATATGGCGAAGAAGATACAACTCTGAACTATACAAAATATACCAGGATCCGGATATTATAACATTCATTAAAATAGGACGGCTGCGTTGGATAGGACATGTAGAAAGAATGGAAGAAGGCGAAATACCAAACAAAATATACAAACAGATGCCAGTAGGAAAAAGAACAAGAGGAAGACCGAAGCTGAGATACTAAGAACAAATAGAAAATGATATAACAACCTTAAAAATAAAAAACTGGAGAAAAAAAGCACGAAACAGATCAGAATGGAGAAGAATCCTGGAACAGGCCAAGACCCAAAAAGGGTTGTCGAGCCAGTGCCAGTGATGATGATGATGATGATGATGATGATACCTTGTACGTTCCATGTAGACATTTCAATATCCGTTTCCATTGCAATTTTCGTCGTCGTTTTAATCCATCCATATTCCGAGGCGAATTATTGAAATTTTTAGCATATTTAAAGCGTTTTTCGAATGACGAGTTGCTAGTACGTCGATCAAACCCTCATACTTGAAGGACCAGAATTTTTTTTAGGGGTTTTTTCACTTTTTCACACAAAATGTTTATGTGATAATGTACAGAGCGTTATATTTAAAATAAGGAGGTTTTAGTCAACTTCCGGAATAATCGGAAGTGGTAGATGGCTCTAAATATTTTAGATATTAATTAAACATATCTAATAATTGATGGATTCGACCGTTACTTGATGAAAATTCATTTTATGTAACAATAAAACACTGAAAACTTTGTTTTCAAAAATTTCCACAAAATTTATTATAAAAACTTATCACTACAGCTGTTTTGACAGAGTGCCTTTCTGAAGTGATCTATTTTTGACATGCGTTTACACTTTATAGTGTATAATGAAATAGGTTGAAGAGAAGAGAACTGTTTGTCTCAAGTTGGTCATTCAGAATTATATCTGTGTTTTTTAATTTGTTAATTTCCATAGATTCTAACAAAGATAGCTTAAGGCCTTCATTTTAAATGTGAATAATTTGAAGTTGGTCATTAAAAGAATGATTATGATCTAGAACGTGAAGTGCGTATGTAGAATCTGTTTTTCTATTATTGAAAGCCATTTTATGTTCTGCTATTCGTCTATTAAAATTTCTACCAGTTTGACCGATGTAAGTTTTAGGGCAGTCGCCACATTTAAGGTTGTATACACCACTGTGTAAGTGCTTTTTATTTTGGCTCTTGTTGTTTTTAATATATTTGCCTGGTGTTATTCCTTTCTTTTTTATGTGTTTGGCTATTTTTGTTGATATTTTGCCTGTATATGTAATCGAACAGAAGGTAATGCGTTTTTTCTCTGGTGGTGGAAATACTAATTTCAGGGCTTTCTTCTGTAGTTTTTGATTTAAAATTTTATTAATTGTTTGTTCGTTGTATCTATTGTTTACTGTTATTTGCTTAATGATATCTAATTATGTCTCAAAATTGTATTTTGACATCGGAATTTCTGTTAATCTATGTAACATACTATGATAGGCTGCCAGTTTATGTTGTGTGGGATGGGATGATGAATTGTGTATAGTCGTGTCAGTATGGGTAGGTTTATGAAATATGGAGAAGTCATGTTTGTTTTTAAGTCTGATAATTTTTAAATCTAAAAAATTTATGGATTGATTTTCTTCTGTTTCTATTGTAAATTCAATATGACTATGTAGTGAATTAATATACGATAAAAATTGGTCGAGTTGCCTGGTAGTTCCTGTGAAACATACCAGTACATCGTCTACGTATCTCCATTAATATAAAAACTGTTTAAAATATTGGATGTTTTGAAATCTTTGTCTCTAGATGATCCATAAAAATATCTGATGGTAATGGGCTCACTGTACGTATGTAAGTACCTATAAATTTCAAATTTTTATAATGTTTTGCTTCTGAATAGTTTTTAATAAAATGTGTATTTCTTGACTTGTGTCAAGACTTGTGTCACTTGTCATGTGACGGTACAACTTGGATCGGTAGAAAAGTCACAAGTTACAAAAATACCTAAAATATTAAAATTTATCGAGGTTACATACTAAAGTTTCACAAACATACATAAAATAATAACAATCCGCATCATTTAAAGACCATAGACAAAAAAATCGATTTAGGAAAAAATAAATAAACTTTAAAGGTCTCTACTGTAAAAATTGCATTTTGGACAGGTGTCTATTGTACCGCCCTCCATAGCATTATTCCTAGAGTATTCACTTTTATGTCCTGTCGGTACTTTGACGTTTTTTTTATGTTTTTTGGTGTGTAGATTTGATTTTTCGAGGGTACCAGGCTGAAATCACGTCAGATATTTTTTGATTAACAAGTTAATTGTTTAAATAATTGTATCTCCTCAACTATTAGACATTTAATTTTATTGAAACGAAAATTATTCCTTTTGAAAAAACAAAACGGTTTTTGGTTAACTTTGATTTGATTGCTAGAACCTGAATTAATACAAATTTCGTGAAAAACGATTGCAAGATAGGAATTCGACGGAGCTTTTACAAGTATAACTCAGCTCTCATACGTGCGATTAATTTTAAAATTCCCTTATTTTAAAAGTAATTGTTTCAACTTTAAAAAACTTTGCAAAATAACTTTATCTTTATTAATAAAAAAGTTTTTAATAATTAAACATTAAAAATTTCACTAAAAAGTTGCGAATCATATTTTTATAAGAGATTTAAACGAAATTACGCTATAAACTTGATAAGATCTGGCTAATGGAAGTTATAGAGCAACTCCAAAAAAATGTAAGTTTTTAAGTAAATATTTCTATGTTAATTTTTAACCAAAATTATGAAAGTTTTAATAACGCACTCTGAGACGCACAGCCATCTCGCAGCGAATGCGGGCACGTGTAAATCAATTTTCAATAGTTCGCCAAAAAAAAATTAATAGGGTAAGTTCGGGAGAGATGGACCACCGGGAAAGATGCACCAGTCCATTATTTCCGAACTGTGACGCTCGAGCGCTACCATCGTTTGTTGTGAGTATACTTCAGTTACAGTGAAGACATGTCGTTAGTTGTGTGGTGTTGTTAATATTTGTCAAGAAACGTCATTGTCTGTTTTGGTAAGTCCAAAAGTTTTTTAACGTAGTAACATAGTTTTAGTTTTCAGTTTAAGTTTACGTGATATCGACATAGGATTCTTGTAGCGATGTCAATAAACATGTAGGTAGTAACCTAACCTAAAAAGGCCGCCATGTTTAAGTTAAAAATGCGAATTATGAGGTGGTCCTTCTCACCCGGACTTTTGGGAGAGATGGACCAGTACATTTTGGTAGAGATGGACTACGTATTTCAATACGGGAGAGATGGATCAGTACCAACGTTTTTAAATGTTACTTTTATTAAAATGACTTATAGTGTAATTACTAAATAAGTAGCTGGTATTTTTCTGTTTCAGAAAAATGCCAACTAACTAGTAAGAAAGGATACCAGTAAAGAGGGGTGGACGGAAGATGCATTAATACAAGCGGTTAATGCGGTGGAAAATAAAGAAATGGGTGTCAATGCTGCTGCTAAAGCTTATCAAATTCCTAAGACCACTCTTAAAAGAAGAATTAAAAAACAAAAGTTTACGAAGGACAGTTTAGGGTCTTCCTCTATTTTAGGAAGAGTAAATAAACAGAAAATTGTAGGCAACATAAAAAAGTTATAAGCTCATGAGTTTACTCCTTGCAGGGATTCAGTGAGAAGCATGGCGTTTGAACTTGCTGCAGAGCTAAAACTACCTCACAAATTCAACAACGAAACTAGAAAAGCTGGTTATGATTGGCTAAACTCTTTTCTTTTAAGAAATCCTACTCTTACTATTAGAAAATCAGAAGGTGTATCTGTAAGTTACTCGAAAGTGTTATTTTGGAAAACAATTTGGTTGAAAAGCCTAGGCACATTTTTAACATGGGCAAAACCGGGCTTCAACTGAACAACAAGTAAGGAAATATTGTTGCCATTAAAGGTTCCAAAAATGTAACTTCCATTACGTCAGGGGAAAAGGGTGAAACCGTTTCTGTTCTAGTTTATGCTAGCGCTGAAGGTACATCTCTTCCCCCATACTGCACAATGAAGGGCAAGAACTTGAAAGTTGAGTTCATGGACGGGATGCCTCCTGACTCAGTTGTAAAAATGTCACAAAAATCTTCTTATGTCACTAGTGAATTTTTTCTGCACTGGTTAAAAAGTCATTTCCAACCTAGAAAATCAGCCGGGAAAGTACTTCTCTTACTTGATGGTCACACTTCACACACCAGTTTCTTGGAAGTCCTAGTGTACAAGGAGCAAGAAGGAATCATTTTGATGAGCATTCCATCCCATACTTCGCACTGGCTACAACCTTTAGACCGATCCTTTTTCAAATCACTTAAGTCCTACTTTTATAGTGCTTGTAATTATTTCATTACAAACAATCCATCCAGAAAGATCAATCGTCTGCAGTTTGGAAAACTTCTCAACTCTGCATGGACCAAAGCTGCAGGTGTACAAAACGGTGTGAGTGGATTTCAAGCTTGTGGCATAGTCCCCATACCAGCCTACGCCTACCTAGATCCCGATTCCTCCGATGCAGTGCCCATTGTCCAAGTATTGGCGCACACTCTAGCTAGTGCATCAACCGGCGAGGTTAATAATGTTGCCTCCAATGCAGAACTTATCGGCCAACACATCAATGCTGTAACTAGTGTGCCAACAAGTGACACTATTGATTCTTTTGTCTTCTGTGCAGTATTAAGACCTCAATTTGATCTTGCTAGTATCCCCAGTACTTCTAGTAGCCTTGCACCGTCAAATCTAACTCCTTCTAAACTTCTAGAACATATATTACCTTCTCTCACGCAGAAAGTAACAGCTAAGAGATGTTTGACGACTGTTTCAAAAGTATTAAATTCAGCTCAGAACATTGGTGTTGTAAAAAGGAAGGCAGTTGAGGAAGCAATGAAAAATAAACAAAAAAGAAAAAGAAACTAGATCAACTGAGAAAAAAAATTGAATCAAAAAATAAAGTTTCTTAAGCCAAAAAAGGAACCATCTCGCAATGTGACACAGTTTGAAAATTTAGACTCAGGAAGCTATGATTCTGCAGATCTAGTCCAAGATGACGGTATGTCAGTAAAAGAATGGGAAGAAGATGAATGTGTGCGATGTGGAGAGCCTTACAATAAAACTACAAAAAAAGAAGACTGAATGAAGTGTGTACAGTATGCAAAAACTGCATACGAAAGCTGCACTCTTTGCCTTTAAAACGCATCTTGATTTTTGACGATAGGACATATGGATCAAAAGATATCGAATTTTCACCGTCCAGCTAATACAAATTTTATTGATTTCGCTCCCGTAACTGAACTCGACGGTCGATTCAAGCGTTATTTCTAAGAGAATCGTTAATTCTACCTAAAAAATGCTTGGAAACATTTTTGTTTAAAATTATCCCAGCTACATTTTTTATTTGAAATATTTTTTTCTGTGGTGTACAGATCGCATTTTTTACGTTTTTACCGACTTGCGAGGGGGTTTTAGTGAGGGAGCCCGGGGGTAAAAGTGGTAAACTTTTTTACATCTTTTTTGGGGTCCCAAAATTAATATTCTCTGCAAAATTCAGTTTGTTCGTATGATTTTTAGGGGTCAATTCTCTGATGACTGGACTAATATATTTTATTATTTGTTTTGATTGTATTGGTTTTTATTCGATGCGAGATCCACATTAGCTAACTCCATTAGCCAGAAGTTTATTATTATAAACAAATTAATTCGCAACTTTTTAGTGAAATTTTTAATCTTAATTGTTTTAACTTTCTTACTAAGGAAGATAAAAAAAATTTTTTTAAAGCTATACAATTACCTTTAAAACAAGGGGTCTTTGAAAGTTAATTGCACGTATGAAAGCTGAGTTATAATTCGAAAAAGCCCCATCGTATGCCTATTGTGCAATTGTTTTTCACGAAATTTGTTATAACTCCATTTCTAACAATCGAATCAAAGTTTATCAAACGCCATTTTGTTTGTTTTTTTGAAATGAACAATTTTCATTTTGGTAAAATTAAATATCTCTAATAGTTTATGAGATACAATTGTTTCAACAATTAAATTATTAATAACAAATTATCTGATTTTCGGATATCGGATTTTCAGTCTAATAGCCTCGAAAAATCGAATCTACTCACCAAAGACATAAAAGTGCATACTTAACCCCCTCTGGGCTCCTAGATTATAAGGGGAAGGGTTGTTTTGTAATGATCGTGCTCGGTGTCCTACTCATCTCAGTATTCCTATTTTTGTGAGAAATATCGATATAATTTACCAAAATGACATGTTTATTTTACATTTAACCTTGAATTTTATTTAAAATTCAGAATTTTATTAGAGTGTCCTTCAGAAAAATTTTACATACTATTTTTACGACTCACATAATACATGTTCTTACCTAATACTCAACAGCAACCTCCCATAGAGTATATTGGTGAGGTAATACATGGATATAATAAACTATGAAAAGAACATTTCCCATCTTTCTTGTAAACACGGAGGAAGTGCTCGAATTGTGCAACATGTATTTACACGAAATGCATTTTAATCAATTTTGCACCTTCATTTGATGATTCAATACCCGGTGGTAAAAATAGAAATATTGTAATTCATCGTTAAAATCGTAATAGTATCGTTAAAATTGTTGGTACTTTTTATTTAGAATCAAGAATCTGGATTTTCCTCACTATTATTTTTTATTGCCATTGATTTTCAGTCATAAAACAATCATAACTTTAGTTATAGCTTACTCGTAAATAGATTAGAACATTTATAGCGATACAGAAAATAAATGTAATTTTGAGTCATTGATAAATGCTGTTTAGAAAATGATATATTTAATTTTTTTTGCAATCGGATATGTTGTTTATGTATACCGCGTTTCTTAATGTCTGAGAGCACGTTAGGCTCATTATATATTTAAAATGTGAATTATCTTACCTCTTACAGAGTGATACTATAATATAATAATAATTTATAATATAATATAATATAAAATAATATAATATAATATAATATAATATAATATAATATAATATAATATAATATAATATAATATAATATAATATAATATAATATAATATAATATAATATAATATAATATAATATAATATAATATAATATAATATAATATAATATAATATAATATAATATAATATCCAACAGAAGAGGAAAAACTGATTGCAAAAGCCATTCTATTATATGTAAAGGGCACAACAGAGTAAAGAGGGAAAGTGCTAAGAAAACACAAAATAGAAACGATATCTAATACCGACAGAAAAATCTCAACCATTTTACCATACGCCAAAACAAAAATATCGTTATAAAATTAAGGAGTATACGATATTTTATGTGGGGACTGTGATAAATCCTACATCGGACAGACCAACAAAAGAATCAATGTTAGACGAGAAGAACATCGAAATGCCATCGAAAGGAGAGAAAAAAACGTCGTCCCTTGCCCAACATGTTTTAAACACAGGACATACAATAAACCTGAACCAAACTACGATGCTGGCTAACATTGAAATTAAAAGAAAACGCGAAATCAGAGAATCAATAGAAATAGAAAAAAATCCCAACAGTCTAAACCAAAGAGATGATGCTCAAAAGCTTCCAACAACATGAAAAATGGTATTAAAGAACTTAAAAATACATCAGACCACCAGACCGACTAGTAGGCCTCCGCCTACCTACACACGGACAAGACCAATCATAAGAAGCCTTGCGGCTATAAAAAGTAAACACATCGACCCAAACCCCCTCAACATCAGCCCCTAAAAACTCTCAAACCCAGCCCCAACCATCAAAGTCCAAAACAATACCCACTCCCATCCAACCCCAAACCAACACCCAAACGTTCGCCAAAGCCATAACAGCCCCATCATCTTCTAAAATCCGTACAAACCCAAATATCACAAATTCCATAAATAATCATAAAACCTTCGAGTATCTTATCAAAGATATTCCTCAAGATCTCGCAAACCAACGCATCTTCTTTCGCATCCTAAACTGCATTCCAATGCTATACCAAGAAATCCATTCAGTAAAGGTATTAAGTCACGGCATCGCCCATCTACGAACTCTTCACTCAATTAATTCTGAAGAAATTCAGACGAAAATTCACAAAGCCACAGGACAAACACAAATAAAAGTCGCAAATCGAAACCACGCTCCAACAAATCAAACCCCAAGGCCCGCCGCCTACCTCTTCCTCATAGTTAACGTAGCACACGAATACTCTGACGATGAGCTCAAATAAATCCTAGTAGACCAAGACATCCCCATCGCCAAATTGTAGAGAGTCAAATATCTAGGATCTGGCAAAGATTCAAAGTTCATAAACAGTCCTAACAACCTCATCTGAAAAATATTCACATGTCTTGAACTACGGAATCCAAATCGATGGACTCATCCATCATACAGCACTCCCTCAAGGAGCAAATCCAATTATATCCACCCCTAAATATTGCAGCAAATGCTGCACAAACGGCCACAGTATCCAGAAATGCAGACAACGTTCCGTCATCTGTCCAAACTGAGGGCAAAATCATAAATCAAGCGAGTGCCCCAATCAAACTTCACCTCAATGCCCAAATTGTGAAGGCGAACATCCCGCATATTCAAATTGATGCCCGAAAAGGCACAAACAGCCACAAAATTCCAATCAAGTTCAACCCCTATCGATCGAAAGATCAACTCCACCCTACTGCCTATCCACAGACCTCAAAAATATCATTAAACTTAACACATTTGTGTTACTAAATATCCTACCCGAACGACGAGACCTGATCACATCTACCAGCACTGTGATCGAAAAAATCTTTGGCCATACAATCGTCCTGTCTGGCTAAAACAATAAGGTCAAAATGACCTTCCACCCCAACTACTAAAAGCCTGTATATGGATTTCACAATCGGAGCAGTAAATTGCCAGTGGATCTCCAAAAGAGACCCCAAATCAAACATATCCTGCAAAATCACAATATCCAAATTGTCGCAATCACAGACACTCTTTGTCGAAACACTCCGACCTTTGCAGGATATACAACTGTCTATCGAAACCGATGTCAGGTTTCTCGTGGAAATGGTATCCTTATCAAATACAGACTACCACACACACCCCACAAATTTCCATAAAACATACCCTGGATACACTCCCCCAACGTGGACTCCCTGGCAATAGATCTGTACCTTCCCAACAACCAAACCCTCACGATAATTTCTTACTACAGGCATCCAACGAGCCCGCTTTCTTTAAAACTTTTATCATCCGTCTTACGGAAATACTTCTAAACCTTCCAATCATCAGAATCTCCGATACTGATTACACGTTTTTGAAGGTAAATGGGACATCTACCCCGGATCACACCATCGTTACAGGTAGCGTGTGCATAGATTCGACGATCGATGCCACATAGGCGATTCAATAACGTCCGACCATCTACCAATTCTAGTGAACACAGACATAATGTCACCCAAAACTCCAGCTCCTCCTAGACAAATAAGAGATTATCGTAACGCAAACTGGCCACTTTTCAAATCATACATCTCAAACAATATTCCCGAGTTAGGCGAACTCGATACAAATGACAGTATCGACCAGAGTGCGATTCAAATTGAGAACCTCATCATCGAAGCAATAAATCACTCTATCCCTATGAAAACCATACAACCATTGTCTCCGGCACTTCCACAATACATCATTGCCAAAATACAACAAAAAAGACGGCTCCTACGTTAATACAAGATCAATAGAGACCCCCTAATCAAAACAGAATATAATCGCATCTCTGCTAGAATCCAGAGAGAAATATCTGCCCTACAGGCTCGCCAGTGGGAAGATACTACCTCGAAACTAAATTACAGAGATGAGACTAAGTTCTGGAATAAATTCAAAGTCCTAACAAAACAAAAATCTTCTGAACCATCGCATCTGTTGATCTATAACCAAATAATCAGCTCCCCGGAGCTAAAAGCCAAAGCATTCAAAAACTCGCTTCATGAAAATTTTCAGTCCCCAGATAATCCAAACTTTGATCGCTTATTCAAACTGAACACCGAATTCATAGTAAGAATTACTGACAGAGAAACGGAGAGTTATTGCCGAATCGGCAAAAAAACTCTCCCGGACCTGACAATATCAGTAAAAGGTGCCTAAAACAACTTCCAGAGAGTATCACCTAGCTTCTTACAAAAATTATTAATGTATGCCTCAACAATAGCTACTTTCCTACTCCTTGGAAGGTAGCTAACACAATCATGATACCCAAACCGAGTAAACCTCGCAGAAATGTAAAATCATACAGACCAATATCTTTAATCAATACTCTAGGGAAAGTCTTACGAGCTTATCCTCAAGGAGAGGTTCAACGACTTTCTCGAAACCCATAATATCATCCCCAAATTTCAGTATGAATTCCAAGCAAACAAATCAACACAAAATGCATTAATAGATTTCACTTCAAAACTCACACAATCACTAAATGACAATTCCATCGCTATCGCCACTTTTCTGGATGTACAAAAGCCTTCGCTCAAGTCTGGCATGACGGACTGGTTCGGAGACTAATTGACATCAGGCTACCCTATTTATAAAAATCATACATTCTTACTTATGAATCGAACTGTCAGAGTAAGAATAAGCGATCAATTATCAACCCCATTCACTCCACGTGCTGGAGTTCCCCAAGGTTCAGTGCTAGCACCCTTATTGTATATTATATACAACAGTAACATTTCCAATCAAAACATACGAAACACCCAGCTGTACCTCTATGCAGATGACCCTTCCCCCCTTACCAGAGTGAACGGCTATTTTCCAGAGAGAACCTTTAAAAGAGCACAAACTCTTTTAAACGGTATCGAGGAATGGTGCAATAAGTGGAGAGTTACTCTAAACGCTGAAAAAACACAAACAATTGTGTTCCGCAGCTTTAAAACATCTTCCGGACTCATTCCCAACAGCGATGATCAATGTCCCCTGCATTTGATGGGACAAAGGCTCTCTACCAGCCTAACAGCTTCCTATCTGGGCGTCCTATTCACTAAGACACTCAGCTGGGAACCTGATCTAAAGGCAACTTTAGACAGGGTCAGAAATCGAGCCCGACTCCTAGTACCACTTACAGGGACTTTTGGAAAAACACATACAAAAACTCTCATTCACACTTATAAAACATTCATTCGACCCGTTATAGAGTATAAATCTAACTTATATTGCCTTCTTAAAGACTACCAAAAGAAAAAACTGATCACTGCGGAGCGCAGTGTTCTGCGTAGTGCTTGCAGAAAACGTTGGTATTTACCATCCCGTGAAATCCATGATACATGTTATTCCAATAATAGAGAGAATAAAATCTCTCAACAGGAACTTTACTCTCAGAAGCATAAACGGCTCCCCATCCAACACCCAAGACACCCTAAAAAACTCCTACTCTTTCCGTGGTCACGTAAAATCCCGGAAGCCCAAAAACAAAAAACTTCACGTCCAGTCCATTCTAATGCAGGCATGCATTGACGAACTTCCGGAGGAATACGCTCACACCCTCGAAGCTACTTTAATAGCTTATAGAACCCACCTTTAACTTCCAATTCCTTTTCCATACTCCCGACAGGGGGAGATTGGTTTTTTGCGGTTTCTTAATCTCACTACTCAACGATACGTGTCCGTTCCTGAGAAAATAGCAGCAACTATTTTCTCACCTTAGCCAGTAGTTGCTGGAACCGTCTATCGAACTCCGACGAGGTCTGGCCGTTAGTGAAAGCGACCAATAGCAGAATTATAATGCAATACACCAGTTCTGAAGTTGGTGGCAATCACAAAAACGGCTTGCACGAACAATGGTAACTAGAGAACACGGTTTCAGCCTCTGCCGACTCAGACTCGCACACATTTAACACTTAAACATATTCACGCAAATCACACTCACACTAATCCAACAGTGAAAGGGGTCCTCTTTCTGCTACCGAAGCATCCTCAGCACCGGGACCCCCGGCCGACTGCATTACTTAACCAGGGGGCTGTGGTCGGACAGGGAAAATCTAGGTGATTTGACGGAGCGAAGTAACATCGAAATGGTAGCGTCCATCACTGTTGGGTTAAACACACACACACACACACACACACACACACACACACACACACACACACACACACACACACACACACACACACACATTCACACTGGGCAAAATGCGACAAGTCAACTCTCGAAAGCTGAGGGCATCCATTGGCGAGCACGCTCGACCGCAAAATTACAGTGCAATACACTGGTTTTGCGATCCAGTACAAGCTCGAAACAATAGTAACTAGAGACCCGACTCTGTCGCATCTAGCTCAAAAAACACACACACTCTCTCTGGAAAGAACATCACAATCCAGACAAACCTTTCGCCTCTGATTCGAATAGTGACTCCATCTCAACAGCCTCCAACATATTCCACCAGAACAAGAAGAACGCTAACGCCCCAGCGGGTTTTCGGACTGTTTTGCTTTTGCCTACTCAACACATTCAACGCAAACCTGAAGAGGATCAAACGATCCTAAATGGGTACAAATTGTTCTTTCCTTTTCGAAATAAAGCTATCCTAACCCTATTCCACAAAGTAAACATTGACTGACTGACTAGGAGAGTCAATTAACTTCAAACACCAGCAAGGAGTGCTAGTACCTGACTTGAGAATGACAAGTGCGACCTTACTGAAACGTCGTCAAAAGAATGGTTTTTATCAAAACCAAAATTATTCAATGCGGAGTCAAACACCCGGAAAACCACAGAAAGCACACATATTATATATTATATATATATATATATATATATATATATATATATATATATATATATATATATATATATATATGTATATATAAAATGTTCGGAAAGATTTCCGCGGTTAGTACAATTAAACTTAGAGCTAAGATTAATATTATTATAAAAATTAATATTAAACTCACCAGTCTTCCGGGTTGAACCGCGTCGATATCCATTTTGCCGAGCTTTCGACATCCTCTCTGATGTCTTCTTCAGGGCTTCCGAGGTCTCAGTCTCCCGAGCCCCCAGACACTACTACACTCACTAGTCACTTCTAGTTCACTCACTAGTTCACTACTACGACTGGGACCAGGGGACGGTTCATTTATACCGTCGATGGTGACGTGGCCTAGGTGGGGGTTAGGGTGGGGATTGGCGCGAGAGTTGGCGCGAACATTTCCGACAGTGGGATTTTGATTCGAAGATGGAGGGGGCCATATTTTGTTTATGAGAGGTCTCCATGTAGAAGGTAACCGTATGGCGTCATCTCTTTTATTAAGGGAATTTGGTCTTTTTTCTATTTCTATGGCTTCTCGGATAATTCTTGGTTTATAAAAGCGGATGGGGGCTATGGTTCTGGAGTTTTCGAAATCAATTTTGTGACCTGTATGAAGATGGTGTTGACCGAGAGCTGAAATTGAATCGGAATTGCGAACAGAAATGGAATGTTCATAAATCCTATTTTGAATTCTACGATTTGTTTGGCCTATATAGGATCGGGGACAGTCTGCACAAGGAATTTCATAAACTCCGTGCTGTTCGTTTGGAATATTGTCTTTGATTGATCGAACAAGAGATGAAAGTTTTTGTTGGGGGGTAAATATTGTTTTTATTCCTCTTGGTTTAAGAATTTTGTCGATTTTGTCAGTGACACCTTTGATGTAAGGAAGAAACGCTTTCGTATGATAAGGGTCTGAGTCTTTGGATTGAGATTGAGTGGGAGATTGATGTCTGTGGATGCTCCTATTGATGTGATTTTCGCGGTAGCCATTTTGGATGAGGGCTTGTTTTAAACAAGAAAGCTCAGCGGATCTACTTGCATCATCGGAAAGGCGTATTGATCTGGATACAAGAGTATTAATGACTGAATTAATTTGTGAAGGTGCGTGGTGAGAGTTGGCATGCAAGTAACGATTGGTATGTGTGGGTTTTCGATAGACAGAGTAATGAAAACCTTGGGATTGGTGTTTCTTTATGAAAACATCGAGAAACGGTAGGGATGAATCAGTTTCTACCTCCATCGTGAACTGGATACTAGGATGTATACCATTCAGATGGGTTTGGAAAGACACCAAAGCATCCCTGCCATGAGGCCAAATGACGAATGTATCGTCAACATATCGTAGCCAACATGTGGGTTTGAGCATTGATGTGGATAGTGCTCGGGTCTCGAAGTCTTCCATAAAGATATTGGCAATCACTGGAGATAGAGGGGAGCCCATTGGGGCACCATTTACTTGTCTGTAGAATTGATTTTGGAAGATGAAATAGGTGTTGGACATACAATGTTTAATGAGAGATAAGTGGTCTTGTTGGATACTGTACTTAGTTTTCAGAATGTTTAGAGTTTCATCTATAGGAATGTTTGTAAAAAGTGAGACAATATCGAATACACAATATCGAAATCACAATATCTTTGTGATTTAACTTTCCTTAAAGCCTGCCGAGACCATAAAGTCATTCCCAAATTTCTGAAACTTAAACACCACACTTCTTCTTCTTCTATCTCCCAAATTCTTAGGAAAACCAGTTTTGCTCTTCTCCGTGAAGCTATTCATTCGACTAGACGAAAACTAGATGTCACAAATAGAAATATTTTCAATATCTGGTCTTCTATTCATTCTTTCAATGTACATCCGATATTATGGGACAGTTTCGACCGTATCAATACACAATCAGCCCTAAACACTTTCGAATCTAAGAGTGAAACTCAGAAGCGCAAATTATTGCATCTCATTTCCGAACAAATTCCAAAAACCTCAACGCTGGAACCCACTACAGTGGTTCATAACTTTTCTGATACCCCTATTTCTGCCATTGCCACTCAAGCTTTAGCAAAAGGTTTCAATTACTCTGTTACTCCAAGTCACATTCCAATTGAGACAATCATCTGTCAAACTGAAGAAGCCATCTCCAGTTTATCTTCCGAAGATGCTGAAATAACCAGACAAGACATCTCTAGAGTTCTTAGAAACTCAAAGCCTCCTGCTCAGAACATTAGCCAATCCGAGAAAAAAGCCCTGAAAGAACTTCGGTCAAATCCAGATCTAGTCATTCTTCCCGCCGATAAAGGAAACGCCACCGTCATCCTAAACACTTCTTCTTACATCAATAAACTTTCAAATCTCGTTAACACTCCAGACTACAAACCAATTCCTAATAATCCAACAACCTATCTGGAGAAAACAACAAAAGCCATTATCAATAAAACCTCTCTTCCTGTTGACATCAAAAAATCTCTAATTCCTCGTGAAAAGTCTTCAAGAACACCTCGAATATATGGCCTCCCCAAAATTCACAAACCCGATATTCCTCTACGTCCCATTGTCAGTGCATACAACTGCCCTACACAACCATTGGCCAAGTATTTGGCCAAAACTCTACAACCTTTCGCCGAAAATGCTTCATCCTTCGTCAAAAACTCTTTTCATTTCATCGAACTTCTTAAACAATACCCTATATCACCGTCAGACATTCTAGTAAGTTTCGATATTGTCTCACTTTTTACAAACATTCCTATAGATGAAACTCTAAACATTCTGAAAACTAAGTACAGTATCCAACAAGACCACTTATCTCTCATTAAACATTGTATGTCCAACACCTATTTCATCTTCCAAAATCAATTCTACAGACAAGTAAATGGTGCCCCAATGGGCTCCCCTCTATCTCCAGTGATTGCCAATATCTTTATGGAAGACTTCGAGACCCGAGCACTATCCACATCAATGCTCAAACCCACATGTTGGCTACGATATGTTGACGATACATTCGTCATTTGGCCTCATGGCAGGGATGCTTTGGTGTCTTTCCAAACCCATCTGAATGGTATACATCCTAGTATCCAGTTCACGATGGAGGTAGAAACTGATTCATCCCTACCGTTTCTCGATGTTTTCATAAAGAAACACCAATCCCAAGGTTTTCATTACTCTGTCTATCGAAAACCCACACATACCAATCGTTACTTGCATGCCAACTCTCACCACGCACCTTCACAAATTAATTCAGTCATTAATACTCTTGTATCCAGATCAATACGCCTTTCCGATGATGCAAGTAGATCCGCTGAGCTTTCTTGTTTAAAACAAGCCCTCATCCAAAATGGCTACCGCGAAAATCACATCAATAGGAGCATCCACAGACATCAATCTCCCACTCAATCTCAATCCAAAGACTCAGACCCTTATCATACGAAAGCGTTTCTTCCTTACATCAAAGGTGTCACTGACAAAATCGACAAAATTCTTAAACCAAGAGGAATAAAAACAATATTTACCCCCCAACAAAAACTTTCATCTCTTGTTCGATCAATCAAAGACAATATTCCAAACGAACAGCACGGAGTTTATGAAATTCCTTGTGCAGACTGTCCCCGATCCTATATAGGCCAAACAAATCGTAGAATTCAAAATAGGATTTATGAACATTCCATTTCTGTTCGCAATTCCGATTCAATTTCAGCTCTCGGTCAACACCATCTTCATACAGGTCACAAAATTGATTTCGAAAACTCCAGAACCATAGCCCCCATCCGCTTTTATAAACCAAGAATTATCCGAGAAGCCATAGAAATAGAAAAAAGACCAAATTCCCTTAATAAAAGAGATGACGCCATACGGTTACCTTCTACATGGAGACCTCTCATAAACAAAATATGGCCCCCTCCATCTTCGAATCAAAATCCCACTGTCGGAAATGTTCGCGCCAACTCTCGCGCCAATCCCCACCCTAACCCCCACCTAGGCCACGTCACCATCGACGGTATAAATGAACCGTCCCCTGGTCCCAGTCGTAGTAGTGAACTAGTGAGTGAACTAGAAGTGACTAGTGAGTGTAGTAGTGTCTGGGGGCTCGGGAGACTGAGACCTCGGAAGCCCTGAAGAAGACATCAGAGAGGATGTCGAAAGCTCGGCAAAATGGATATCGACGCGGTTCAACCCGGAAGACTGGTGAGTTTAATATTAATTTTTATAATAATATTAATCTTAGCTCTAAGTTTAATTTATATGTATATATATATATATATATATGTATATATATATATATATATATATATATATATATATATATTGTATATACTCATTAATTGTAATGTAATTTATATAACTACCCTGTAGCATTTCCTTAAAGTTTTCGGGGAAATATACATCAACAAGTTGAAAGTAATAAGAGGAGTCACGCATCTAATTCCAGACCATCAATTTGGCTTCCATAATAATTTAATTATGGCACTATAGAGCCGTTGAGTTGTTGAAACGATTCATGCAGAAATTTAACAAGAAACGAAGTTGTTTTGCAGTGTTTATAAATAACACACAAGTGTTCTACAAAGGGTGGTATACTGAATTAGGTACCTTACAAATTACAGAAATGTAAACCAAAAATATCCATATATTTACAATTCCTTTTTTTGCCATTTTAATCTTAACAAGGAATAAATATTTTTGTACCAAAAAAAAATCAAATACTTTTTCCTGGAATTCCTACCATTAAGAGGGGAGTACCTTAAGGCAGTATATTTGAACTATTTTTCCTAGAGCACTGGTTACAAATATTTTGTTAAGATAAATACAAAAAAAAGACAAATGCACAAACATTCGAAGACACAGAATAATTACCGTGATGATTCATTTAGATAAAACCTTTTTAAAAGTGATACACAGCAAAATAAGAAGAACAAGTGTCACGAACACAATTTGGATTCCGCAATGCTTTAGGTACATGGGAGACTCTTTTCGCTGTATAAGTTCTAATTCAGAGATGTAGAGATGTCAACAGTGACGTATATATTTCTTTTGTCGAGTACAGCAAGGTGTTTGATCAAGTAAAACATGATAAGCTCATAACAATCCTGAAAGAAGCAAGCTTAAGTGATAGAGATCTAAGAATCGTCTATAAAATCTATTATAACCAAACAGCTAACATTAACGTGGATGATCGGTTTACAGAGGCTATATTGATAGATAGAAGAGTGAGACAAGGGTGCATTCTGCTGCCTTTACTATTTAATATATCGATGGCTTACTTGTAAATCCTTGTAAGTCTTGTCTAATGATAGAACTTGTGTTTTACCTTGATATTGTGTAGTGTTTTTACTACTGTTTGTACAAATAAAGCAAGACAACTTTAAGACTAAAGAAACAAAATAATCCTGCGGTAAGTAGAATCTTTCTTTGAAATGTAATACTGTGACTATTAAAAAAAGATATTTGCCTTTAAAATATGATTAGGGTTACGAGAATTTATAAAAATTTTTGTTGTAACATGCAAGGTTTTAACTTCGCTTTTTAACTGTGAGTAATCTGTTTTAATAATATAATAATGGTTTTTTAGTAAATATTAGGTTCATCTTTCGAACGGATAATAATAGGTATCGTAAATGCCTGATTTTATAAGCATATAATATCTAGTTATCTTTTTTATTAATTTATAGTACATCTTTAACGTATTAACCGCCAAGCAAAGAAAAACTGCAATAATATGTAACATAATTATTTTATTAACCAGGGAAAAAAAGCTTAAACATTCGTAAAAAAATTGTTTTACACTCTGAGACTGACAGGTGTCACAACAAAAAAATGGTTCGTTTTCAAACCTTTGGCAGAATTGAGATATAAAGTTTAAATTAAACCATTTTATTTTTTCTGAAAACATTTATAATGTAAATGGACATTCTTCTAAACATACTGTTTTTTTGACAAAAAAAAAACAGTATGTTTGGAACACATTCTGTACCTTCTTGCATTTTCTGCATGCTTCATAACTAAACGACCTAGTTTATCTTTTTGGATTTCATCTGGTAAGCAATTTTTCGACCCATGTTTACTGTCAACGATACAGTTTGCTTTGCATCTTCTTCAGTCTCATTCTGTTCTGATTGCTCTTGTTGTTCATCTTCCGATTTCATTAGACAAACAATAATAAATAACAGAAAATCTATTTGGGAAATGGAGCTTTTATTTGCCAACCCGTAAAGTTTCCAGGCATTTACAATGGAATAATCCTGTAATTCGCTATGTCGTTGTCGTGTAAGTCAACGCCGCCCATACATCTATTGTATTCTTGGATAGCGTTCGGCATGAGTATATTTACTTCTTTACGCTACTTGCTAGTAGAGGTACTGCTCGTACCTCTTTGCAAAGCCTATGAGATGGACTGAACAGTTATTGAAGATTACTCTTTCGACTGAGTTGTCATTTCATCTAACTACAGACACCCCAGCTTCTTTGTCAAAAACGAAGTTGGGACCTTTTATCTATTTTAGAAATAAATTTAGATGTTTCCAATGCACACTTTTCAATCCTGTTTTCTCGCACTGTGCCAGTTGCCTAAATTCCCTTTTTTTTTCAATATTGTAAGCAGCTTATGCAGATGAAAAAAGGTCTCAAAAAATACCCTGTAGTTAGAGGAAGTTTCTACAACACTTGGCACCCAAGCCTAAGTCTGATTTTGTTGTGCTAGCACCACTGTAGGGAATAAACTGGAATAGGTATCCATCAGATAAACAGAGGCACCATAACTTATACCAAAAACATAGGGTACCATTTTTTGGTATTTCTCAAAAACCTTTTCAGTGATGCATTTGTCAAATAAAAATCGTGAAAATTATTATTGTGGGCATATTTTATGGTAAAATTAATTACAAGATTGTAAACTTCATCATCGAGGAAGATCTGGAAATATTTGTAAGGGGTTTTTTCGGCGACACGGTTCTCAATTTCTATTCTTTTTTTAAATTCATGTGATTGTAGTGCTGATGAAAATATCAGATTAGTTTTTGTAGACCATTTTGAAGTTATTACACTACATACTTTACGTTTTTTATTTGATTTTCTTGTGGTTGGTTCGACGTCGAATGAATCCTTATGGATGAATCTTTAGCAGAAATCTCAAACATACCGGTAATCTCTCGAATCTCATTGTCACCTACAACGTCACGTAATAGATGATATTAACCTAAAAAATAGTGAGTAGGTTACCTGTTACAACATTATCACCAATCATTTCTTCATCTATTAATTCATCACAGTCTGGAGGTATTATAGTTGTATCTGCAAGCCCATCATCATTATCACTGAGATTCTCCAATTCGGCTTCTAATTTCAATGAAGTTAGAGCCCTTTTAGTGTTATTTTGTCAAATCGACTTATTTATCTACAACACTACACAACCTTCCAGCCCTAGATTATAACAAAACTAAATACCAGAATACCCGTCTTTCACATATAATAAAGAAATATCCCATCAAATGAGAGTCACGTGTGCGCAGTGAAATTACTGCATGTGTGGCACGTTGAAATTTCTGACCAGACAGGATTCGAAGTCGACTTTCGTCAATGGTTCGTTATCGAAAAATTTAAAAATATAAAGCCCTCCCCCAAAAAAACGAATGTTTTTAAGAACAGCTGAAAGTATACGTGTTAAGGATGGAAATGAAAAGATAGATATAAAAAAAAACGAAGTTAGATTAAACTAGGGATTGACAAATTAGTCGTGGAATATTTTGATCATCGTACATTGTTGGATGCTATCTGAAACTGTGCTCAGATTAAAAACACGTACAATGCTGTCGGTTAAGAAAAATAGCGCCGAATCAGCCAAATTTTTCGACCTACTCAATTAAGGAGATTGTGTCAAAGAGAATACCGTTGGCCCCTTTTTCTATAAGATTTGTGTGAAAGACAAGAAGAAGAACATCGTCGAAATCTCGGCGTTGCGTCGCATTTCAGAAGAAAGTCTTCAACTGCAGCCGGGGAGTAATGATATTTCGACGAGCTCCATAGGAAAATGCCATTTTGGTGAAAATTGTAACAACTGTGCCAGTGTTAAAACACGACTAGCATAATCGGAGGGCTTTTGGTTAGAATGCACGCAATGCTGAGAATAAGGTGGTTTCAATTCTTGTATGTGTCTAATACGATTCGCAATTTGTGGGTAGAAAAATTAGCTCGAGTAAGAGCAATCGCCGAATTAAGCCAAGCGTGAAGATTGGACGAGACTCTTTGACAAAAGTGACAATACGACTGCCAAGAGGAGAGTGTCTTAAGAATTTTATGTGTGGACCTTCGTGCCATCAAAGGTCTTATATTATGAGAAATGAACAGATATACGGCTTGTTACAACTCGTTTTTTAGGGCAAAGTGTATGGAAAAAGAAGATCAAAGACAAGAAGAATTTCTTGCATTCGGAATCTGAGAAAATGGCTTAACAACTCTTCTCCAGAGGAGAACATAAAAAGAAGCAGAAGTAAAAAGGCAGGAATGTCTGGCTTTAACTTTTAAAAGTTATATTGTTGTGTTAACTTTTTTTGATCGTAATTCGCTATTGCCATTCAGAGAATGAGGGTGTCCGCAGCAAATGTTGAATATTGGAAGCACGATCGACAAAAATTAGAGGAAGAAAAAGATTTAAAGGAACTTCGAATAATACGGTTGAAAATATATTAAATTAGGGGGAAAAACATGGCATAAAGTGAAACAAATGGCGGAAATCTGGAAGGGTTGTAAAATTTTGGTATAATAAAAATAATTTCTTTTTAATTTATTTGGCACTACAGATCCAAAACAGAATTTGATTACACATTTGACGATTTAATTCAGACAGACTGATTTTTCCGCCAACGTCAACAATTGACGGTTTTCAATGGCCTTGAACAGATTTATTACTGAACAAAAAATATGTGTCGTTTACCGAGTTTTTTTTTTTGGTATTAATTTCACAATGTGTGGTGCTAGCATTACTGGATTACTAAGAGAGCTTACTGATAATTTGTTCATCAAATATCGATTCATGCATGAAAACTGAAAATTTTTAAATGGATTAACGAGCTGTATTTTTAAGTTCCATGTGCTTTATTTTCATTGAGTTAATAGCGCTTTCAGGGTCAATACTTTCGTTTAAATTTAGAAAATCTGTTTTCCCACAAGTTGTTCAAGCTCCATACCTTATTTTCTATTCACATATCATTGGTCTACATGTAGGCGTCTATTTTTAGTTTTGTCAACAAACTAGGTATATTACTGACAACGACAATTTTCTGTCGTCTTGGATTGGTGTGCGAAATATCTACAGGGATCGAGCTTGTGGATTATTTTCACATTATATTAATATAGATACCTGTAGTAAGTATTTTCCGGCTTGTGGTATATTTTAGAATTTGAGGAATTTAATTTAAACAAAAGATACCATTTTTTTAAAATGCAATAAGTGATTTTCAAACTACATAAATAGCCAATGAAAACGACATATGCGACAATGTTGTCGCACTTTTATTAAATTTTTAGTGAACGATCAAATCTTACCAAAAATAGAACAACCATAATGAAGTATCAAATTATAAGGTATTAATTTAAACAAGTGTTATAAATTTCAAACATTTTAATTAAAATGAGTTCCTACAACATAATCTAATACGTAGAAAATTAACATCTTTACTGTCACTTTGTATTATCTCTACGATAGAATCAATTGTTTTTCAATTTTAAATTTTTACTCATAGATCGTATTGGGGCATTATTTTCGATAAATAATAAATTAAATTGATTAAAAAGCCAAACCTCTTGTATGTGTTAGTTTTTGTTGATTGTAAATGATTAAAATTTTATGTCAAATAATAATACATTGCATCAACTGTACTAAATAAAAATAAATCTAAAAAAGTTTAAAATGAAGGTTGGAGTTGACCGTTTGACGTTTCTTGATATTTTATACCCATTGTCATTATTGTCATTATCAATTGTTATTTATGTTTACAAGAATACATATTTCTTCTGTCATATCTACGTTAAGTACATTGTGTTAGTTTTGGTAGAGCTTTTGTTACTTTCGTTCAAAATGCCACATCAGCTTTCGACCACAGAATATGCAGACATAATATTTGTTTATGGATTCTGTAATGGGAATGGTAGGGCTGCTAGTAGAGAATATCGCAGGAGATTTCCTAATCGTCGAACTCCCAGTCTTTCAACATTTGGGTCAGTTTTTTAATTATTTGCGAGAAAATGGCACTTTTCCTAGTGGAACAACAGAGCGACATGTAGATAAAGCGCAGGAAGATGACATTATGGACGCCGTTACTATGAACCCTACAATAAGCACTAGACAAGTAAGTCGAGAACTCAATGTTACTCAATCAAAAGTAAGTAGAGTCTTACAAAAAAATAATCTATACCCATATCACATTCAAATGGTTCAGCGACTACATGCTGGAGATGAGATCGATAGGTTGGAATTTTGTAGATGGATTAACAATAATCGACCAACGCTATACAGGACACTATGAAGCCCAATTTACCAGAGACGGGATAAATAATTCACGAAATTCACATGTGTGGGCAGAAGAAAATCCCCATGCTATTCGAGAACGTCGTTCTCAGTTAAGGTTTTGGGTTAACGTGTGGATTGGTGTCATAAATAACCAATTAGTAGGTCCTCACTTTTTTGATGGTCCTTTAACAGGGCAGGTCTATTTGAACTTTCTACAAAATATTTTGCCGAATTTGCTTGCCAACGCGAACGTTGCTATCCGAGGGATGTATTTTCAGCATGATGGGTTACCCCCACACTTTTTACTGGCAGTGAGACAACATCTCAATAATGTTTATGGCAACAGGTGGATAGGACGTGCAAGTCCTATTTCGTGGCCTTCAAGATCCCCTGATTTCAATCCCGTTGATTACCATATTTGGGGACGATTGAAGCAACTAGTTTACGCAGTAAATATTAATAACCGACAACAATTAATTGATAGAATTATACATTGTTGTAATACTATTAGAAACGATCCCCAGAGTATCCGTAATTCAATACGTCAGTTAACAATTCGGCAACAAAAATGTGTACAGGCTGCAGGGTTCCATTTCGAAAATCTATTTTGAATTATTTTTAGTTTGTTACCATTATTGTATCTTTTCCAGTTCTAATTTATGGGTTTATCATAACTATGTACATATTTTTAGTTTTTTTTTAATTGTTCTTCGTTATTGTTAGTAGTTACTGTTTTTTGTTGTGCAGTGACTCAGTTTATCATTTCAATTAAAATGTTTGAAATTTATAACATTTGTTTAAATTAATTACCTTATAATTTGATACTTCATTATGGTTTTTCTATTTTTGGTAAGATTTGATCGTTCACTAAAAATTTAATAAAAGTGCGACAACATTGTCGCATATGTCGTTTTCATTGGCTATTTATGTAGTTTGAAAATCACTTATTGCATTTAAAAAAAAATATATACAGGGTGTAATATTTAATACGAATCCCTAAATTAATTTTTCCAAAGCCAGTCCTGGAATTTTTAAGTTTAGCTAATACCAGTCGAATGCTTGATAGTAGTGTACTGTATCATGCAAAAATTAAAAAAATCAAATGAGTCGTATAAACACTACAGTAAAATGAAATAAATGGTCAATTACACAAATCACCCTGTTAATTAAAAAAGAAGAGGAGTTAACATTTTTTAGTGGCCACATGATATGCTCCCTGAGGGACTCTACATATGGTAGAAGTATGTAAAGTTCCTCATGACACCCTGTATATATATATATATATATATATATATATATATATATATATAGTAATAATAATAATAATAATAAATTTCTTTATTAAGAAATAAATTAATTTTCCTTTACAATAAAATATTATATCAGCAGGGCGAGATTTAGGTTGTATACCACTGTGTAACAGCGGCATATAACTTCTCTTCCACCTAACCCCCCGAAGATCGGATAGATAGACTATATTTAAATAATGAAATATGTATTTTACAATGGATCACAAAAATATTACATATTAAATTTATAAATTATAAACTATTTATTTTTTAAATTCTTAAATTTTTAAATTATTAAATTCCTATTCAGCTAACAACTGCTCATAAATTAATCTCTTGAACTTGACACTAGACAAATTTCAAATATTGTAGAACAAACTGTTTATATTGCAAGCAATTGAATACGAAAATGAACGTCTAAAAAAATACATTGTATGTTTAGGTAAAGTGAGGAAAAAACAAAACAAAAGGAAACCATAATAATAAGTTTTGAATAAAAAAAGAAAAAAGAAAAGCAAATTAATAAAATGTTAAGTAATCCTTCTAATTTTATAGTAACATCCTCACAAAGGTAACCTGCTAAAGATACAACTTCATTACTTCATTGTCTAATGTAGTTTTTTGTTTTCATTTTTATTATGTTTTGAGAAAAAGTTAAATAAACTAAAAAGCTTAACATACCTTAAAGAGTTTTACTTAAAGGCCAGTATTTAACTACAAAACCCAATATATATATATATATATATATATATATATATATATATATATATATATATATATATATATATATATATATATAATATATGTATTATATATATATATATATATATATATATATATATATATATATATATATATATATATATATATATTATATAGATAAAAAAAAGAATATGCGTGGCTAACCGCTGTTATTTTGGCCTGGGCCCTCAACTAAGAGCGAGAAGTATGTCAATAGCAACAAAGTGCAAACTTTATAAAACAATAATACGCCCAGTGCTCACATACGGATCGGAAACATGGGCAATGACAACCCGAGATGAAGAGTTACTGCGAGTCTTTGAAAGAAAAGTATTGAGGACCATATATGGCGGAGTAAACGAACAGGGTCTGTGGAGAAGGCGATATAACTTTGAACTCTATGGACTTTTTGGTGATGCAGATATTGTGAAGACCATCAAAATAAACCGCCTAAGGTGGGTGGGCCACGTTATGCAGATGGATGAGAGTGATCCCACTAAAATAACTATGCTAAACAGGCCGGTCGGAAGAAGAAGAAGGGGGCGACCTAAACTCAGATATCTGGACGATGTACAGGAAGATCTGAGGGAGATTGGAGTGAGGGGCTGGAGAAGACAGACACTCGATAGGGAAGGATGAAAGAATGTTTTGAAGCAGGCCAAGGCTCACGAAGGGCTGTAGCGCCAACTGATGATGATGATATATTATATAATATATATAAATATATATATACATATATATATATATATATATATATATATATATATATATATATATATATATATATATATATATATATATATTGTCATACTTTTTCTTTCACAACCAAAGAAAAATAAATAAAAATATCCATCGGAATAAAATTTTAAGATATCATTAAAAAAAAAAAATATTTATAGTAATTTAAGATAAGATTTAGTGTAGATAAGAATAGAAAGTTGTTTGGCAAACGACCTTTTTCCGTTTCAAACAAAATTATCAAAAAACCTTTGTTTAGAATTAGAAGACATTTTACCTGTAAGTTAATCTTTTCATTGTTTGTATAGTCGAGTATTAAATGACCATATTCTAATCTTTTGAAATATGTATAAATGATGTATTGACAAAACCAATTTTAAAGTAAGCTTTTTAGTTTTTCTCTGAAACCGAAATTAGGCTTTTCCAAAATCATGGTAAACACAATTTGAGCTTTTGATTGGACGGTCGTTTTTAAATGGGAATTTTGTGAGCCGATCATGAGACGGGAGAAGTTAGTGATATTTTGGTCATCGAAAGGAAACAGTCGTTTGTCTCAAGATAGGGTGTGGTTCGTGAGTTTGGATACCGGCGTAACGAAAAGAAGTGAATAGTTTGCAGAAGGAGATAACAAGTAGATTAAAAGATGTCCTTGTATCTACCGTGGACATTTTATAAAGTATATGTGAAAGTATTCTTACGGCATCAAGTTGACAAAAGGAGGTCCTGGTGTCATAAATAAGTAGCTGAGTTTGGAGAAGTGAATCAGGTTTTTTTTGTGTAGTCTGCAGGAGGTGCAGAGACGTTAAGAAGGAGCCGAGGTGCCAAAGAGGAGAGATCACATCGTTGAGGAGACTGGACTTTTCTGGGTATGTTCCAACATACAACTCAAGAAGAAAATAAGCTGTAAGTGTTTGTACAATTGAATTTTATATCTGTGAAGGATCGGTTTGACATCATGGTCATTAGCATTCAAATTTAAGAACTGAGGTTTTGTTAGGCTAATCAAAAGTTTAAAGTTTTGTTGTTTCTTGTTTCAAGTAAAGAAAATTTTAAGTAAAATTGGTTTTTCACGTAATACAAATGTATGTAGCTTTATAATCTTATTATTATAAAAATTTGATTTATTTTCTTGTATGCTGATTGATAAGATAACGACAGAATTTAATAATTGTTTTATTCGTTCATATAAAATAAAGAAACGTAAATCTTTGTAATATAATATATTTGTATTCTTATCCTTTCTTCTCTCTCCCGATAAAAGACAACTAGAAAATCTTTTGAATCCATCGAACACAGGTAATATAAGGATTATTTTACTTTTGATAACAAATAAGTTATAATTGGTTTTTTATTGGCTCAATAAACTAAGATTAAAGTCAAAATAAACAATCATAACAATATATATATATATATATATATATATATATATATATATATATATATATATATATATATATGTAAAAGAATAAATCTTCTAGCAAAAGCTGCTATCGCTTTGTTGATTTAAATGGCCAAATATATGGCCTAGGAAGACAAATTCATTAAACTTCCCGTGCTCGAATCGGTACAAATTCAAACTCGGAAAGTCCAACGAATGTCTCCCATAATTTCACCACAGCAGTGGTTAGCATGCAGAGGATATATATATATATATATATATATATATATATATATATATATATATATATATATATATATATATTATATATATATATATATATATTATATATATATATATATATATATATATATATATATATATATATATATATATATCCTATTGGGGCAACTTCCCTTCTCTCCCGTAATAGCTGATATCTACATGGAACATTTCGAAACAATAGCCATGTTCTCATCAAATCTCGGTATCAAATAGGGTACGTTGATGACACCTTTGTCATTTGGCCCCATGGTAAAGACATATTAGATCTCTTTCTCTCTCACCTGAATGGAATACATCCCAGTATTTAATTTACCATGGAAGTTGAGGCGTCTTTGCCATTCCTTGATATTCTTATTCAGAAAAACTCACCTCACACTTTTTTATATTCCGAAAACCCACTCATACAAACCGTCTTAATGCCCAGTCACATCATGACCCCGCCCAACTCAATTTACTTATCAACACTCTTGTTTCCCGTTCCATAAGACTTAGTGACAACAATCACAGGTCATTCGAAATCAATTCAATAAGGCAAACACTCTTACAAAATGGCTACCACAAAACCCAAATCAATAGGAGTATTCAAAAATATCCAAACCCCATCCCATCCAAATAAGAAACCTTGCCGCCGGAATAACCCAAAATCTTTCTACCTTTTATTAAAGGTGTCACTGACAAGATCAGTAGTACTCTTCTTCCTCTAAACATCAAAACCATCTTCACTACTCACTCCAAGTTGTCCAATCTCGTCAGATCCGTAAAAGACCAAATCCTTAATGAAGACCATGGTGTCTACATGATACCTTGTTCCAGTTGCCCACGTACATATATAGGACAGACAAACTGAGGAATCCATAACCGTATTTACGAACATTCTATATCTGTCAAGCATTCCGATACTACTTCAGCCCTAGCCCAACATCATATTCAAACAAGCCACAAAATAGACTTCGAAAAAGCAAAAACCATCGCACCCATCCGCTCCTTAAAATCGAAAATCATTCGTAAAGCCATCGAAATTGAAAAACGGCCTAACAGCTTAAACACGCATGATGACGCTAAACGACTGCCGGCAACATGACTACCGCTGCTTCAGCGACCCCTTGCCCCAACCCAATCTGTAAGTATGGATCTAAAAAGCTACTTCATATAGCATCTGTTCGAGAACTGAAACAATACATGGAAATACTCAAAATCAAAGCTTCAGGAGACAAAAAATAAGAATGGATCATGGCAACCACCCGAGGTATCCAGTATCCAGAAGAAAGCAAATAATTATTTGCATCGAATTTGAAAATCAAATCTATAAGTATTAATATTTCTTGAATTATGCTTATTATTTTTAAATTACGTTTTCTTGAAAACATTAAAAATATATTTTACACAAAGTATTTGTTTTAAACTTTGTATATAAAGAAAACTTATG
This sequence comes from Diabrotica undecimpunctata, assembly GCF_040954645.1. NCBI lineage: Eukaryota > Metazoa > Arthropoda > Insecta > Coleoptera > Chrysomelidae > Diabrotica > Diabrotica undecimpunctata. The sequence goes on along the minus strand of NC_092812.1, from coordinate 68,805,669 downwards.
GAATTAATCTGAATCAATGTTAATTTAATTTTTTCTTAGAATCAGATAATTATTCCTTTTTGACCAAACGCAGAGTATATGTCGCGACTGGAAAATAGGTCCGGAATTATAATGTCGCCTAAGGCCCTCTTTAGCCTTAGTTGGAATTTTATGATTTTCGAAGATTGTCGGAATGCTCATAATATTTTTTATAAATTTTGACACAAAGTTGAGGCGAGTAGGTATCGATATTTATAATTTTTCTTCTTATAAAGACCGTTCTAATCGTCTGTCATAAAACTGTACATTTAAGCCTTTCCAAATGGCGGCTATAAAAGTTTCGTTGTTATAAATTGAATCTTACTAAAATAATCTAATAATAGCTGATAGTGAGATCGTCTTATAACATTGGTTTATTTTTATTTCTTTCTTCCGCTCTTATGCGGCTTTTCAAATATTCAATTGAAAAAATTGGTAATAAAAATCAAATCTTGCATAAAAAATATATTTGTACTTTTTTAGGGAGTAGGAAATAAAAATCCAGTGATCTGTCAAGTTATAAAGAATATATCCTGGAAAGGGCTTACAAGACCGTGGGCGTTTGAATAGCTTTTTAATGTATGGACCAATATGAATCTAAAGTCAGCAAATGCTATGAAAAAGAGCAGTGTAAATGATAGGCTGTGACACCTAACCTTTCATTCAAATAAAGTACAGTTTAAAAACATGGCTGTCTCTGATACTATTTTTTTAAATGTTTATCAAAGAGTTATTGTAACAACACAGTACGAGAATAAATTCTACAAATTGTGACTAGTGAAATCAATATTTTATTGTGGCTTCCTTTGACGGAAAAGATTTGTTTTCACGTTTAAAGTTTATGTACCAGTTGCTCTGATGATTCCTGCTAGGATGAAATACGTGTAAGCGAATATACAGAGGCACTATACGTGAAATTAAATTTTCGGTAAAACTATCCTCTATTTTATTTTGGTATAGGTACTCTTTATGAGTACAAGAAACCAATTCGCCAAAGATTTTTGCTTAGATGAGGAGATATGTTGTGTTATGCAACTTTTAGATCCCTCATATCTCTCTTACATCTTTAGCATCGTCTGTTTTGCTTTGGAAATTTATAGAAGGCACAGATTAAAGCAAAAATCTGAATTTTGGTTTCGTCAATAGAAATCTTCGGATATCAACTTTAGTAAATTTAATACCTACTGTATAATCTCTAAGAATAAATCAACTATACCTTACCAATGGCCTTAGTTGTCGAGTCACTTAAGTTAAATAAAAAAAATCTTTCTTCGTTGCTAAATTGTTTATTCTGTATTAAATACTCTAATAATAAGTGTCATATTAAATTTTTTCATTAAAAGTTTTCGATTATTTTTTGTTCTTTTCCAACGGAATCCGAGATTCCTGATTTTCAAGCCCATACTTTTTTTGCCTCATTTATAATCAAATTCTTTAACAAATCTCATGAATTTTATTTACAGTGGGTACTTTTTATCAGTTATATAAAAATTAATAATCTGCCGGCGTAACAGACCTTGTTCGACTGTTTGAAGACTTTTTCCGGCTCTTATTAGCATGACAAAACCGGATATATTTCCTGCTTTAATTTCGCGGCCCTCCTTTGGAATATCTTTGATATTACATACAGAAACTCCTAAAAATACAACTCAAAAATCTCATATTATTTAATATTCTTTTTATTAGATTATTTATTAAATTACCTGTCAGACTAGCCACACGCTCTTTCACTTTTTTAAAGTCAGTAATAGGTTTATTTGCATATGTTTCTCGTTGAGAGAATTTTAACAATAAGTGTTTATTTCACGATCATACGCATTTAAAATTTGTGGCTTCACTTGTAAAAAAATTGGGATTTTACACAAAACTTGTCAACGTCGCGAATCGCTTTTACAGCTAAACATAGCGAAACAATTACTGCTAGTGCGCCCAGTATGTTTACGTCTATTCGTATTCTGGTTCAACTGTTATAGCGACAAAAAGCAATATTGCTTAAACTCGTGCAATAAAAATAAAACAAATGTATGTGAATCCCGTGAAACTAAATTGTCATTTTACAATCTATTTGAAAATTGTAGTGGTAAATTTTCATGACACTCTTTTACGTAAACACCCCACTAGAACTAGAAGTGTTTAACCATGACCCTAGTTGAAAAAACTACTATTTATAGAGTTCTCGAACAACCAAAGCAAGGAACTATACAGGGTGTTTCAAAAAAAGGTAACCCTGTCTCTAGGGTAGGTAAAAAACTGAAAAATAATTGGGGTTTGCTTTGTAAAAAAATTTTGTAACGCCATCCGTTTTCAAGATACAGGGCGTTGAAGAAAAAAAAATTTACGCATTTTTTACGATTTTGCCGAAACTACTGGCAACATTGTAATGAAATTTTATACGAATATGTTTTGGAAGCTCATACATCCCATGAATTTGTTTTTATATCTGATTCTCATAGAGGGCGCTAGTTACACGGATCGTACTAAGTATTAGTCAATATAACTTTTTTAAGAGTATAATTATTAATCGAAATTTCAAGTAAACTTAAAAATCATTCAATTTTGCACGAAAAAGGTACTCTTGGTAAAACTCGATACTGTGTACCGTTTTCGGAATATTTTGATTTGAAAATTATGAAGTAATAATTGATGCTGGTAGTAATGATAAAGTTCTAATAGGTATACCTCTATTTTCTCCAAGTGTGCCATGGAAATCTGACATTTATTGATTGTTATGACGATAAATCAACAATAATTAGAGTTTTGAAACCTTGTTATTTGTAAAATGAAATCAAAATGTACTCAAATGTTGAATACACTGACATATTATTAACCTTAGGCGAATGTTTAGGATGTTCTAGTGCAGCTGTGACACGTTATGCAGAAAAGGTTCCTAGAAGAAACTTACCAAGTAAAAAAACATTTAGAGCCGTTGAACGACGTTGTAGAGAAACTGGGAATGTGAGACCAAATCAAATAAATTCTGGTAGACCAAGAACAACAAGAACAATTAATAAAGAAAATAATATTTTAAATTTACTTGATCAAGATCCAACAGTTAGCGTAAGGAATATAGCAAGACAAACAAATACTTCTTCTTCAAATACTTAGCGGATACTGAAAGAACAGCAATTACATCCTTATCATTACAGACAAGTCCAAGAGCTCTTGCCAGATGATCTACCGGTTAGAGTGGATTTTTGTGAAACATTGCAACAAAGGACAGCCCACAATCCAAATTTTTTTAAATGCATTCTTTTACGGACGAGGCCACCTTTACGCAACAAGGTATGCTTAACTCCCAGAATGCACACTACTGGTGTGATGAGAATTTACGAGTCAAAAGGGTATCCCATTACCAACACTCATTTAAAGTTAATGTTTGGGCAGCAACTTTAGGTAACAAATTAATAGGTTATCATATCATATTCTACGTAGAAATTTAAATGGTGATATGTATCTTGATTTTTTAAACAATTCCTTATTGGAGATATTAGAAGATTTAACGCTAAACGAGCGAAGATCTTTATTTTTTATGCACGATGGAGCTCCACCACACTTTGATAGAAGGTGTCGTAATTGGTTGAGTAATCATTTTCCGAATCGATGGCTTGGTAGAGGTGCAGAAGCTCCGATTTCATTGGCCTCCTCGGTCATGCGATTTTAACCCTTTAGACTACGCAGTTTGGTCGTATATTAAGGAAAAAGTCTATGCTACAGAGGTAAATTCACGCCAAGAATTGGAAGAAAAAATTCAACGTCAATTTAGTGACATCATAGCTGATCCCCTACCGTTAAGAAGGTTAATGGAATGTTTAGAAAAAAGAATAGACTTGTGTATTCGCGAACACGGAGGACATTTTGAACACTTACTGTAATTGAATTTTATTTTATGTTCTTAGTCATTAATTTAATTTTCTTGTTGTTAGTTTTGTTTAATTACTAACTATTTTATACCAGCATCAATTATTACTTCATAATTTTCAAATCAAAATATTCCGAAAACGGTACACAGTATCGAGTTTTACCAAGAGTACCTTTTTCGTGTAAAATTGAATAATGTTCAAGTTTACTTGAAATTTTGATTATTAATTATACTCTTAAAAAAGTTACATTGACTAATACTTAGTACTATCCGTGTAACTAGCGCCCTCTATGATAATCAGATATAAAAACAAATTCATGGGATGTATCAGCTTGCAAAACATATTCGTATAAAATTCATTACAATGTTGCTAGTAGTTTCGGCAAAATCGTAAAAAATGCGAAAATTTTTTTTTCTTCAACGCCCTGTATCTTGAAAACGGATGGCGTTACAAAAATTTTTTACTAAGCAAACCCCAATTATTTTTCAGTTTTTTACCTACAATAGAGACGGGGTTACCTTTTTTTGAAACACCCTGTATAATCAACGGAAACGCCAAGTGGAGGAAAACCCTAACAAATAGATAATATTGTAAAAACAATTATAAGAAAGTGATTGTATGTTCAAAATAAAATAACTACTTTGCGTTAACTTTTAGCAGATATTATTAGTGTCACTTTAGGAAACATAACAAGAGCCAAGAGACAGAAATTTTGCAAGAATTAGACTAGAATTTGGAAGAAGTACGATAGAAAATCTGTTCGGATAGGGAAAGAAAAAAGAATTTGTTGGCGGAGGCGCTATTTAAGATAAATTCGAAAATTAAAAAGAAAAGCCACTAATATTTTTTATCTTAATAAAATATCAATTTATAAGGATAGTTGTAAAAAAAATTTGGTAAGGTAAATAAGTTGCAAATGATTATCAAGCGTCTACCGAATGTCTACTGGATTAAAATCTCTAACTAGTATAGATAGTCGTTTGATGATGACTCATATTTGAATAAATAAAGGTTTTGTTGATCAAGGTTTATCAGAATTTATTTAAAATCTAACAAAGACTACCATAAAGCAAGGTTTCTGATTTTTGAAGATTATTTTGATCAAATTATACATTTCCTACCGATCAGTTCTGTCGTAGTTACGGACAATGCCAGTAAATAATGTAGGGAGTCATATTTACAGCTCTTAATCCAGTAGAATTATCCAATATCGAGAATTCATAGTAATTCGTAACAGGTTATATAAAAATTCGATTGATATAGTGATGAAATAGACGAGAATTATTTTCTCCACTTTTGATGAAGTGAAACATTGTAAAACAACGATTTAATTAAAAAATGAACGCAAAATAGATCACTTTGTGACGAGACTCTGACACATTTACCGATTGACAATTCAATTTTTGTGTGTTGCTTCTAAAGACTTCAAAAGCATTAATTTTAGACTTGCTAAACTAAAATTCCTCATAATTTATTAAACCAATTAAAAAACGCTTGAAATTTGTAAAATATGAAGTATTTTTCGTCCTTTTAAAAAACTATACAGGGTGAGTCATAACTATTGGGACATAGACTAAGGACAGGTTATTTGGACCAAAATATGGCTATTGGGCCAAATATGCCTTAATAAAATGTTGCTGAGAAAAAAGATACAGGGTGTTAAAGTTAATTTTTGTTTTTCGTTTTTTGCTAATAGTTTCCCTGTATATTTATAAATTGCTATCAAAATTGGCACAGAGGCATAATCTTAGACAATAAATAGTATTTTATTTACAATTTTACGTTTTGTCATAGAGGGCGCCACGTGGATCATTCCTAATGATCAAATTGAGTCTAAACTTTTTCTGATGAAACTTTTTAGTAATTTTAATTAGAAAATATGACGAAAACATCATTTTTACGTAAAATTGTTACTCTTGTTTAAACATGATAATTTCAACCGTTTTCGATAGAAACGCAGTCGAACTGCTTAGAGTCTTAAAAAAGGATTTCAAATATTATTTCATTTATGAAAAGTATGCTATGAGTAAATTATTTTTGATGTGACAGTGTAGTGTAATGTTGTATTTTTGAAAAGTAATCATTACTTTTTTTGATTGAAATGCCTCGTCACAATCATTTTACTAATTAAGAAATGCGAGATATGATTTGCGTATCCGCACAAGAAAATTTTTGCGGTCGCTCGGCAGCCAGAAGGTATGGAATGTTATACGCAAACAGAAGGCAACCAAATCACAAAAAAAATTTTCCAAGATTATATCGTAGTTTAGGTGAAACTGGGTCATTTCACACTAAAAATCGGGGTGGTCGACCGAAACAAATCACACCTAATCAAGAAGATGAACTTTTGGTTCGAGTAGATGAAAATCCTGAAATAAGTTCACGAAATCTATCAGCAGCAACAGGAGTAAGTCAGTCGTCTATTGTTAGAATTCTAAAAAAAGAGAACCTCCATCCTTATCACTTCACTCCTGTTCAAAATTTACTTCTAACAGATCTTCCACGACGGTTACAGTTTTGCCAACGTATTCTGAATAAACATCGCAATGACAGACACTTTATTAAGAATATTATGTTCACCGACGAAGCAACTTTTACCAGACGAGGGGTTTTTAATTGGCGAAATAGTCATTATTGGGAAGAAGAAAACCCGCATGCTATTAAAGCTAGACATTTTCAGCATGAGTTTAAATTGAATATTTGGTGTGGCATTATAGGCGACCAACTACTAGGGCCTTATGTTCTTCCTCCGAATTTAAATGGAGATTCTTATTTATTCTTTTTTGAAAATACTCTTAGTGATATTTTAGATGATCTGTCACTGGATGTAAGAAGAAAAATGTGGTTTATGCAGGATGGAGCGCCACCTCATTTTTCATTAGCTGTTAGAAATCATCTTAATGACGTATTTCCTCAACGATGGATTGGTAGAGGCAGTGATTTTCAATGGTCACCAAGAAGTCCTGAGTACAACCCGCTAGATTTTTATTTTTGGGGACATATGAAGTCCTTAGTTTATGCCAATGAAATTAATACACGAGACGAATTTTGGAGATACATTCAAAATGCAGCTAATCTTATAAGGGGACAGAATAATATTTTTTTTAACGTCCGAAAATCCTTTATAAAAAGAATTAGAAAAGGCATAGAGATCGGAGGAGACCATGTAGAACATTTAGTTTGAGTTTTTGTGAGTTCTTTTAAGTTAAAGTGTGTTTAGTTTTGATTTATCTTCAAAACGGAAACCTTACGTTAGTTACAAACTTTGTTTATTAGTTTGATATTTGATAGTGGAATTGTAAATAAAATACTATTTCTTGTCTAACATTATGCCTCTGTGCCAATTTTGATAGCAATTTATAAATATACAGGGAAACTATTAGCAAAAAACGAAAAACAAAAATTAACTTTAACTCCCTGTATCTTTTTTCTCAGCAACATTTTATTAAGGCATATTTGGCCCAATAGCCATATTTTGGTCCAAATAACTTGTCCTTAGTCTGTGTCCCAATAGCTATCACTCACTCTGTATATCGACTTTAACCAACTCTATCTTATAACCTCTTTACCTTCAGCAAGAAATAATAGTCTGTTTACGAGATATTTAATTTGTTTATTAAATAGATCCATAATGTAAAATTGAATTTTACTCAGTTTTTTTCTGTATTTTTTTTAGTGGCGGTACTTGCTAATAACTTTGCAACAAACAAAGACCACAATCCTCTATGGATCCTAGCCTGCTCTAAGATTAGTCGCTATTCTGTTCGGTTTCTGAAAACGTGTTGCCATCTTCTGATCTCTAGTCAGTCTCAACTCCATCTAACCTTGCCCTTCGTTTGTTTTCTAAGATACGAAATTTCATACTCTTCTGACTCATTTATTTTCAGGACGTTTCCAACATAATACACCTTCTTCTTCTACAATTTTCCAGGAAATTCCAAGAGCACAAAATCTTTTTCTATGGGCTTTCTATGAAGCTCCTCAAATCCATCTGGATCGATTGTATAGTAGCAGTCATCCCCAGAGGATGAACCAAGTTCAAGTTCTTCCTCTGAGCTTTCAGAACTATCTTCAAATATTTGTTTCTTGACCTTTTCTACTTTTTTTACTTGGATTTTATCAATTTTTCTTTTCTTCGTAATGCTTCGTTCTTCTATGGCATCTTTTTCGGGTGTGTCAGTAGCTATAATACTTTTGCCTGTTCTTCGCGTATTTTTAGTTTTGCATTCTTCTGCTTTTGGAAAGCCCTTAAATTCTTCTGGGCTTTTAAAAACATCTGTGACAGTCTTGCCTTTTTTATCGTTCTGTTGATTGTTATTTTCAATACTGGTGTCTAAGGTAGCATCATTTTCTATATCTGATATATTTTCTTGAATATTATCACTCACGGATATTTTATTTGTTGATGCTGATTTACTTGGTAGATCGATGGACTTTTTTTGGCTGACACCATCTTTTAAATCGCGTACGGTAGCAGCGCTTGGTAGAAAGTCTATATCTGTGAAGACATTGGCATCGTATGGATATATACACCACACTTTTTGAATGCATTTATAATATTGCTCGGTGTGAAAGCTTTTTCATGAGCAAAGCCGACGCACTCAGCTACCTCATATATGGTGAAAGGCTTACCTTGATATTGCATCATACAGGTATCTACAGATGCATTATAACATGTTGAGAATGCCCCACGTCTAGTGATTGCATCTTATTTGTGGAATGAGAAGGAAATGTTAGAATTGTTACTCCGTTGTCTTTGGCCAAATTAAGATCACGAATATTAAGATGACTTTCATGATTGCCATAGATTAAAAGCGATGGATTTTCTTTAGAGCTGTTAGAATATTTTATAAAATGCTTCATTACTTCTAAAAAAAGATCAGCATTCATCCACCCACTTGGAGTAGCAAGCCCCAACGTTCCTGATGGGGAGCCTCGTAGCATATGCTCCTTTAGATGCACCCTAGTAAAAACCATTGCTGGTGGTAGGTATTGTCCCGTAGCCCTAACGATGCAACAAGTGGTAACCAATGTACCTCTCTCCCCACTTGTTACCTTCCTAACCTGCTTCACCCCTTTCTCAGCAACAACCTTTGCTGATTTTTGAACCGTCGTAGCCGCAGTCTTATCCAAATTGTAGATTCTTCTTCCGTGAGCAAACGCATCAGATCTTGAATATATATTCTTCAAATTTTGGTAAAAAATTGAAACATTATGTCTATTAAATGACGTTGCACGGAATAAACTACATCCTTCGGGGGTGCGAAGCGATAGTCGAACATGTCTTTGGCGAAAACCTCTCATCCATTTCAGCTTTGCTATTTTTCTTTTATATCATTTGACAGGAATTTTCTTTTTATTTTCGATTGCCATTTCATAGGAAAGTTTTCTACAATCGTCAACAGACAACCCATAAAACATACGTGAGCAGCTTATGATATAGTTTTCTAGGGAATCTTCTTCTGCAGACGTAAATACTTTATTAATACTGTAGTTGGGACTCATTCGTATTTGACTGATGTTGTCAACGTCTCTGGCTTTCTCAACATATCTAGCCAATGTCTGAAATGGTATATCTTTCAAAGCAGCTACTTTTCTCAAAGATCCTCCTTCTCTGTCCACACTTACTGCTTCTCTCATTGGTTCCTCTGCGTAATTTCCAATATTTATTTTCTTTGGATCCATAATTAGCCTGCAAAAAAATATTTGGTCACATTTGCTTAACAGTGAGACACTGTCTCAGTGTTGGACACGTGTAGTCGGCAGCCATTTTGTACCCTCACTTATACAATAAAATTTATAGACAAAATGATCCCACTCTTGTAAGCTACATAAAAAACACTTACCTTTAACATAAGCAGATCACCAAAATACTTTCTTTGCGTGTATCTCTGCCAGCCGTGTGTTCAACACTGTCGGCGATTACTTGTTGGTATGTAAGGTTTCTACTCATCAATGGAAAACCTAGTCGGTCGCGTGACAAGTGGGGGAGAAACAGTGTCTCACTGTAGGACCTGTCTCACTGTTCACGAACAACTTAAGACGAAATATAAGAACATCACTGTGGAGTTTGTCAAGGTTTACTTAAATCTGTGTGTACCGTGTCAAAAGAAAATGAGTATTCCAAAAAAAGGACTCGTTGTGAAGCCAATTTTAAGTAGTGAATTTAATTCGAGATGTCAAGTCGATCTTATTGACATACAGTCACAAACGGATGGTGACCATAAATTTATTATGGTCTATCAAGACCACCAAATTTGTCCAGCTCAGAGCATTAAAAACCAAGCGTGCCGAAGAAGTTGAGTACCATCTGTTGGAAGTGTTTACCATATTTGGAGCTCCACACATTTTACACAGTAATAATGGTCGAGAATTCGCAAATAAGATTATTGAAGAAGTCTGCAGTATGTGGGACGAACTGAAAATTGTCCACGGAAAACCCAGACACAGCCAGTCGCAAGGTTCGGTAGAGAGAGCGAACCAAGATATCGAAAAAATGTTGGCCACATGGCTGGAAACAAACAAAACGGGTCAGTAGTCGGAAGGCATAAAGTTCATCCAATTTATGACAAACAGAGCTTACCATTTCGACATTAGCTGTAGTCCATACGAAGCACTAATCGGTTGTAAGGCTAAAGTAGGATTAAAAACATCACAACATTACCTGCTGGCACTTTAACTGAAATTAGAAGCGAAGAAGATTTAGAAGCAATATTAGCAGAGGAGTCCGATGATGCTGATGATAGAGCAAAGCACCGTGGTAATTTGGATGTTAACAGTACAACCGAGGATAGACAATTAGCGAATGTTGAATATCCCGGTAACGCTAACAGCGCAATAGAATATAATGCATGTGCAATAGTTGCTGTCAATGGGGAAGACAAGACAATTGGAGTTGAAGAAAATGAGGGACACGAAGAAGATGGCACTGTAGTTGAGAAACCTTCAAAGAAAATTCAAGAGATTCGAGATCTTGCTAAACAGTCACTTATAAAACAAGCTGACAGAATGTTAAAGTTGCAACGTGGATTGGTACGTGGAATGGATCGATAAAAATTATGGTACAAAGTAACTGAGACGGCTCTATCTAGAAGCTGATCTGGGCTATTAATAAATTATGTTTAGGTGTTTAACTTTATTACCAAATTCGAGTCTGCTTTTACTTATTACATGTCTAGTTAGGTTTTTTGATTAATAAGTTCTGTTTAAGCGTTTAACTTTATTACCAAGTTTCATAAATAAACTGTAGCGAAGCCCAAAATGCGTGTTTATTACATTTACCAGAGCTGTTAGGATAGTATTAATAATAACCGGTTAATCTAATTATAAAGGCATTATTAATCAAATTGACCAACTGGTAAGGTTATTATTAATATTTACCGGTAATTATTAATACAAACCGGACTTATACACATATATACCTATAATATATACGTATACATTACAGCTAATGGTAGATGCTCCAAACAAGGCTAAAGTCGAAGATTAAATATTCTATTACAGATCGCCAAATGGAAGAAAGATAATACGACGTTGTTTAAGAAAAATTGGTCAGAGAAAATCAATACAGGCTAAAACGGACGTTAAAGCAGGCGTATGCTTATCAAAATTGGAGAAACAAGAACAATTTTAATGGCATATTTTAATATGCCTTCGCGGAGTGAAATTACATCGTCGTAGTATTTGACTGAGAATAAAAGACAACGCTACCGCTGTCAAAGCATAACCTAACAACAAATTTTGCTTACACCTAACGCTAAATTTATATTTGAAAATAAATAACATAATTTGATTGTAATAAGAACTGAATTTTGTATAAATAGAAACGAGAGATAAAATCGAAAATACAACAACAAAGAAATAAACCTAATAAGTGGTACAACCTCAATTACAAATGAGAATTGAGTGGAATATAAGTATTCTTATATATTCTTATATATATATTCTAATATATATATATCTCTTATGTAAAACTGGTGGCATACAGTCTAACAGGCAGGCAATTAAATTCAAATGTACTCTTTTTAGTTTCAAAATATATAAATAGTATACGTAATGTCAAAAATTGAAATAAGCGGAAAGAGAGATGCTAAATAAACATCAAGTTAGTAAAGCGAAAAATGATTAGTTCGATCTGTAATAAAACCAAACTAAGAGAAGTAATTTCAAAGGACTGAGTTTAGTAGTCCGATTGTAACTCATAATATCTCATTTTATTGCTATAATGTCAACTTTTTGATGGAATAATTTACAAAACCGCAAGAGAAAAGCAAATCTTACAAAATTTTATGATTTTTAATTAATTGTCAAAATTTAACCAAACGAGGAAAAAATTGTAGTAACAAGTAAACTAAAGGATTTCTAAAAGACCTTTCAGAAGAGTACTGGTAAATTACAGTCCATTTAATAAATTCAAAGATACAGCCTTTTAAAAATTGCCAGTTCTTTGAAAATTGCATTTTTTATCATTTGTAAACTGATAGTACTTTTTCCTGACAATCTCAATTTGCATAAAAATTTAGGTAAAGGAAAAAGTACTATTAGTTTACAAATGATAAAAACTGACTATTTTTAAACAGCTGTATCTTCAAATCTACGAGATGGACTTTAACCAATGCTGGTAAATGTTGGTTACATTTTGACAATTAACTGAAAATCATAATGTAATTTACTAGTACTCGTTTGAAAATTATTCAAAAATCCTTCAATTTACTTAAACTCAACCATAAAATTTTGTGAGTTTTCTTTTTATTCTTGTTGATCTATAAAATAAATCTTATCTTTTAAGGTTTTGTAAATTATTTCATTATAGCAAAAAAACGAGATATTTGGACGTAAAATCGGTCCACTGGGCTCAAAGATATAGCTCTTCAAATATAGGGTAAAAAGGCCTATTTTTAACCTTTTTGAGGGTCACATCTTATGCCCAGGGGCAGCAAGAGGGCTAAAAATTAGCTATAAGCTACTTTTTAAAAGTAAAATGATGTACGAATATTCGGTAAAAATCCACGAACTACCCTACTCCCTACAAAAGTAGTCAAAAAGTAAAAATATTGCTCATATATGTTAAAATTAGAAGATGAAATGAATTACTGACAGTAATATATTTTCTACTTGTCAGGTATGTTTTAACAAAATCGATTCCATTTTAAATTAATATATTCATTTTAGTGGACAACATTTTGCCCACCAACTTCCAGTATGATTAGTAACCCGTTACGTGCATAGGTAAGCATTATTCTACCCAAACTGAGATGGCGTTATCAACTATTTTCAACTATTAGAAAACAATGTAAACTAATGTGTACTTGGTTGTCGGTTGCTGTTTTAGAAGGCCTTGGGCTAATAATAAAAACAGGTGGTTTGATTGATTAAATCTCAACATGATGTTCTGAAACCAAGCACTATTCTCGTTTCAATGTTCAACAGGTTTCGTTGAGAATTTCTGAAAAATTGTTGTTTTAACCAATAATTAATAGAGTGGTTGATGAAAACAAAAAACTATAAAATAAAGTTAGATAGTGTTATAGTAAATAGATAATGTTAATGAAATAGCAGATTGACTTAATATGATTGATAATTTGGACCAACAAATTTGTCTTACTAAAAAAAAATAACTTAATGTCTTAACAGGTTCACTGCCGTAGCGGTCAAATAAGCCGCTTGTGCGACTATCCTCACGCGCCATGGCGGTCATATAGGGCGCTGCGTCATTTGACAATAAAATCTATTAGCAAAAACACCATTCTGACCGCCGCTTCCATTTAAAATGCACATGAAATGTGACTGCTTGGCGTGTACGACTATGTGAGTTTCCATATTAAATTAATAATTTTACAACATTACCGGAAATCAGGCAAAACATAATAAATCAATGTTTATTTAAAATAACCTGCGTAACAAGTACTATAATCAATAAAAAACTTAAAGTAAAAGAAAGTAAAAGAAATACTTAAATTTAAACAGAATGTAATGCATTAATGTTTTAAATGTTTTGCATTGAAGCAGGGAAGGCGTGGTAAACTTTTTTATTTTGTTTTTGGGTATCTCTCCTCTAACTTTCTTTTCGTAGCATCCTCTACAATATTTTCTTACAACAGAAGCCACTCCTTCCTTTTTCAATAATGTATGGTTTTTTATATTTTTTGTCTTGTAATCGGTTGCCGTGGGACATCAGCATGTCTATTAGCTCTTAAACCCCCTTTTAGTAAGTTTGCAACAACAATCTCACGAAACTTGCTTATTGTAATGTTTGTATTAGATAGTTCTTTGAAAATTATATGCGCATTTACAATAATTGTGCCCAGTATGATTTCCATTGCGATCTTGCGATACCACTTCAGTGAACGCCGCAAAGAGAATTATAACTGGCCATCTGGTCAGACAAATCGATTGAAGCTTTGCCAGCATTGTAGTCTATTATAGCTTCTGGTTTACTTATAGGGTCCGTGAATCTTTCAATAATTTTAGAACTGTCAGTATGCTTAGTTGATAAAATCAGTATATCACGCTTTTCATGCCACTTGATGATATTAATACAACTATCATTTTCTTTAGCAAAAGTTTCACCCTTTTTAAGTTTTTTACTTAGAACCTCTTTAGAGTTTCCTCTGCGGTTTGCCCTCAAAGTTCCCAGCAAATGCGTACGGTTATCTACAAGAAGGTTAACCAATTCAAGACTTGTATAAAAATTATCGGTAATAATTGTACGACCTGCATTTAGAAGATTTCTTGAAAGATTCATTACCACATTTGTAGGAACTGAAGCTCCCCTGTCCCTCTCTTTTCCAGCGTATATCTGAAAGTTCCAAGTGTAGCCTTTCCCGTAACACAGCTTGAATAGTTTCACTCCATATTTGTGAGTTTTCTGGGGTATATATTGTTTTATGACGAGTCTGCCTTGAAACGGGATTATACTCTCGTCGATACAAAATACTTCTCCCGGAGTATAAATTTCTGGATATTTTTTGATAAACAAGTTCGCCAACGGCCTAATTTTGTGTAATCGGTCTCCTCCTTCGCAATCGTTGTTATTAGAAAAGTGCCACATTCTAAGCAAAAGCTCAAAGCGATTTCGGCTCATGGAACTTGGTGCAATATCATTACGGAATAAAGATTCTTTACTCCAGTAATGTGATAATGAAGGCATTCGAACTAAGCCCATGTACCCAAGTAGGCCAATAAATTTCAACATTTCTTCCCTGTTCGTAGGTTGCCAGTCATGTAACCTTGATCTATAATATATAAGATATAAGTTTGTTTGGTGGACCATCAAATCGATAATATTGAAGTCAAGAGATGCATAAAAATAGGAAACCGGTGATACTTCATCTAAACAAATAGCTACTGCATAATTTGGATTGAGACCGAAAGTATTACCAACTTTGAATCGTTGGTGATTCCCGACTTCGTCCGTCCCTTGTTGCTGATTAGTGATTTCATTATCTTGAGTGTGTACCGGGTTTTCCAACAAAACATTTTCAATATCCGTCTCATTATCAGACATATGATTTTCGTGAACGACAACACTAGTCTCATTTTTCGCGTAGTATTATCTTCTTCTGATTGGTGATTGCCAACTGGGTTTGTCAATTGCTGCTCATTAGTGACTTGATTGTCTTGACTATCTATTGGGTCTTCATGCAAAACATTTTCAATATCCGGCCCGTTATCCAGACATATGTTTTCATGTACAACAGCACGGGTTTCAATTTTTCGCACCTTCTTTTTTGGAGTAGTATCTTCATCTGAAGTAGACGATAAATCAGTATCTTCTGAACTTGAAGGTACATACAAGTCTGTCTCAGAATCCAATGTGCCCGAGTCGTTACCTTCCTCATCAGTTTCTAAAATAATTCTAACCTCACTTTCAAGCGCTAGTAAATAACAAAAAAACTTAGCGTTTTCTTGTAGTTTTTCCCTTGCTAATGGGATCGCGATCACACAGTTCGTTTCGTAAACACTAGACAGCGTCATTCATAGGGTCATTCGAACGATAGGGTCACAGAATGTGATTGTATCAATCACGGGTCTTCGAAAAGATCAGATCTTTGTGAACGAATCGTTCGTGACCTTCTCATCACCAAACCTGACCCGTGACCTCTCGGCGTACGAGGCTTATTATCCACTGCTGGCGCCGAAGCGGTCAGATCGGCCGATTTTGAGTTATGAACGGTAACGTCTTAATTTTTTTGAGGAAATTATTTTGCTTTTGTAAAATAATATTTTATTGTCTCCTTATTACAATATGCACTTTGGTGCCAGAGAAAAATTTTACAAAAATCACCTTAGCAGTTAACCTGTTAATTGTGAAGATATTAAAAACACACAACGGCTTTAATGAAGACCTAATATGATTCCTATGAACAATAAAATTGGCAATAAAGCAATAATCAGAATGTATCAGAAACAATAATAAATTTACTTTATGTATTTACTTGCAATATGTTCTGGAAGTTTGACAAGCTTACAATTTTTAGTTTTGAAAAAAGAACTCTTTTTCCTGCACTTTTCAGGATTTTAGTAAATAGGTGGAACACACTTTAGGGGGTGATTCTGCATAAAAAATAATGACAGTTCGCTATATAAATGAGATCCAGGTGTTAAAATTTTTCGTACAAACTAACGATTTATTGATTGCTCTGAAATTGGTTGAGAAATGTAAATGAAATTTGCTGGGTTTTAATAGGTGGTTAAAGCGCATTTTTGATACACAATTAAGAATTTTATATTCATTATTAGCACGTATACGGGAAAGAGTCTCAA
The DNA here is from genome assembly GCF_040954645.1 of Diabrotica undecimpunctata. Taxonomy (NCBI): domain Eukaryota; kingdom Metazoa; phylum Arthropoda; class Insecta; order Coleoptera; family Chrysomelidae; genus Diabrotica; species Diabrotica undecimpunctata. The sequence goes on along the minus strand of NC_092812.1, from coordinate 68,789,026 downwards.
TTTTTTAAAGAAAAATATGGTACGTCACTGATATATTTCTAATTAAAAAAATCATTTTTAAATTCTTCATTCAGTTTGTGATAAAAATCTTTCTTGCTTTTACTTTTAATATCAGGCGCCGTTTTTATACAAAAAAATAAAACATTTTATCCCATATTTTAATTTCTTTAATACATTTTCTATAAAAAAATCTCTCTTCCCACTAGCCATTTCTTGATTGCAGCTTTATTCCAGGAATTGTTAGGGCTTTGAATCTCCAAGAGATTGAAAAACATTACATTAATAAAAATATGAAAAATTTCTACCGGGAGGCCAAAAGAAGCAGTGACCAAGGCAAGAAAACAGAATTATTACAAGAGTAAAGAAGTGCATCTAATAGGAGATAAGCAAAGGAAGCTAGATAGATGGCAAGAGCATTTCAGACAGCTGCTTAATGAAGCAGCGGATGGAAATGATGAGGAGCAATTGTAAATGGTAGGGGAACTCAACGACACGGCAGAAACAATAGAGACTCTCATCGTGGAAGAAATAAGAGAAATCATATATAGCATGACAAACAATAAAAATAAAACATGAAAATCTGAATGGTATACCCCATTCATAAGAAGGTTCTTTAGTTGTTTCTCTGGAAACCTCAGAGTCTTCTAACATTATTGCCAGAAATTGGTCGAATTGCTCCTGTAGTGATCCTGTACCAAGTTTAGCCTGTACATCGCTGATATACCAGAAACCAGATCAAGGAAGTTTGGTTATGCCGACGACTATGTCCTTGCAACAAGGTGTAAGTCATTTGAATAAACAGAAGAAATCCTTACGGTAGACTTACATACATTAGGAAAGTATTTCCTTAAATGAAGGCTCCAACCAAACGCTACCAAAACAGAGGTTTCCACTTTTCATCTAAATAACAAGCTTGCAGGAAGAATATTGAACATCCAATTCGAAAACACCACACTCGACTACAATAAAACACCAAAGTACCTTGGGGTGACTCTTGACAGAACCCTATCTTTGAAGGAACATCTGTCAAAAACAGCGGAAAAACTTAAATCCAGAAACAATATCATCCAGAAGCTGTGCGGTACAACATGGGGAGCATCTGCTCAGAATACTGCTCTTCAGCCTCGCTTAACAGCCCACATATACACAAAGTAGATGCCCAATTGAACAGTACAATGAGAATGATTGCTGGTGTTATCAAATCCAACCCTACGCAATGGCTTCCAGTACTGAGCCATATTCCACCACCCAAACTACGGCGCATACACTACCTCACTAGTGAGTACAAAAAGATACTTAGTAACGAGATCCTGCCAATTCATCAAGGTATAGATGCTGCCAACGGTAACCGTTTACGCTCCAGACGACCGCAAATAAAAACAGATTGCTGTGAAAAATGAGTTCAACTTAACTGCCACTTCGAATCGAGAATGGATCATCATCATCATCATCATTGGCTTTTACAACTCTTCGTGAGTTTTTGCCGCGTTTACTATTGCCTTCCATTGATTCCGATCCTGTGCTATTATTTCCCATGGCCTTACTTCCATCTTCTCCAGGTCTTCCCTGACTGCGTCTTTCCGCCTTTTTCTAGGCCTTCCTGTCGATCTTCTACCATCTGGTCTTTCCCAAAACACATTGCTAATCAGTCTGTCGTCATCACTCCGTACCACGTGGCCTGCCCATCTTAATCTATTGGCTTTTATGTATCTTACGATGTTTTCTTTCCCGAAGAGAGTCTCTATTTCATTGTTGTATCTGCTCCTCCATTCATTTGTCACGTTGTCCCTGCAAGGACCATATATAATTCGCAGGATTTTGCGTTCCCATACTAATAGCTTATTGATTTCTTTCTTTCTCAATGTCCATGTTTCACTTCCATATGTCACTGCTGGTCGTATTATGGTTTTGTATATTTGGATTTTGGCACGCCTTGAGAGAAGCTTTGACCTCATTAGATGTTGAATGGCAAAGAATGATTTATTCCCCGCCAGTATTCGTATTTCAACCTCCCGTTCTCCTGTGTTTTCACTGGTAATTGTTGCTCCTAGGTATTTGAATTCTTTGACCACCTCAAAATTATGATCGTTTATGGTAATGTTTTGTCTTATTCGCTGTCGTTCCTTTTTTGATACCACCATGTATTTAGTTTTTTCTTTGTTTATTTTCAGGCCTACGCTTACAGTTGCTTCTTCAAAGTTCGATACTATATCCTTAACTTCCAGTGTTGTTTGTGCTACTGCATCTACATCATCTGCAAATGCGAGAATAATCTTTGCTCCTCTGGCAGCTATGTCTGGTTTGACTCTGGTATAGATTTTTCGCATTGCATATTCCAATGCTAGGTTAAATAGTAATGGGGACAGCGGGTCTCCCTGTCTGAGTCCGGTCCTTATGCCGAAAGCCTTTGAAGTTTTGCCTCCTATTCTAATTTGTGAAAAGGAATTGTTGACACACATTCGCGCAATCATGGTCAGCTTCTTTGGTACGCCTAACTCCATCATTGCACTCCACAGTTTTAAGCGATCTATGGAATCATATGCTTGTTTGAAATCTATGAAGATCTGGTGTACTTCTTTATTATATTCCCAATACTTTTCTAGCATTTGTCTGATAGTAAATATTTGGTCGATTGTTGATCTTCCAGGCCTAAAGCCGCATAGGTAATCGCCAATAATTTCCTCTGTATATGGCAGTAATCGTTTTAGTACAACTGAAGCTAATATCTTATATGTAGTACCGATTAGTGAGATTCCCCTGTAGTTGCCACATGTATCCTTTCTGCCTTTTTTATGTATTGGCACGATAATACAGCCACTCCATTCTTTTGGCATTATTTCTTGTTCCCAGGCTTCTTTCATTAATTGGTGTATTTTAGTTCTAAGTTCATGCCCTCCTTTTTTTTAGTCAGTTCTGCATCAATATTGTCTAGTCCCGGGGATTTGTCATTTTTTAGGGTTTCTATATTCTATTTCTCGAGAATGGATGGAACAACAAAATAGCAGCTTACCCTGCATCACACAAAAACCACCAGGTTTTGACTTACCACGCAACACATGGACTATGCTGAACCGAATCAGAACCCAACACGGCAGATGCGGTTACATGATGCACAAATGGGGTAAACGAGCATCCCCACTCTGTGACTGCGAACAACCCCAAACCATCTGTCACATTACAGAACAGTGTCTCACAAGATACTATCAAGGCAGGTCAGAGGATTTCCTTATGGCGACTCCAGAGTCGATAGAATATATAAATTAGTTAGATGTTCGTTTGTAAACATGTAATATGTAATGTTTTATACAAAATATATGTAAATTTAAATGTAAATGTGTTAAGTGCCATACGATAAGTAAATAAATAAAACCAAGTTAACATGCTCCTGTTCTAACTTGGCTGCACCGTACTAAAGACGACCAATAGTCGGAAATATGTAAATACGGTTGCCTTCCATCTTATATACGTATTTTATTATATTTTTTTCTTTGCTGCGAGCTATGCCGATACATTCTACCTTTATTTTACTATTAATTAGCATTAACCTCTTCTAAGTCCAATGTGACAGCTTCCATGTGACTATGTCCTTTTAAAAGAAATTTTTGATCAATGGTTTTAAGCTGTGGATATTTATTTAGAATGAAATAAAAGCCCATTACGATGCTGCTGTTCTTATTTTGGCCATTGCAATTATCAGACCAAAGCGTTATGTGTTCTATATTAGATTCCGGTAAGTTTAGATCTGTCCATTTTACCAAAGCTGATGCCAACTTATTCTCACCTCTCTTACCTTTTGATTCGTCCCACATCATACACGAGGCTGAATTATTTGAAGAATCAAAAATTGTAGAATTTAAAGTCCAAAGTTGTCTTTTATAAAAAGTAAGCGAATTGGTTAACAACGGTGTAGGTAAACATTGTTGAAGATCTGCTGTGAGTACCTTATGTTTGCAATTTTCTTTAGCTTTATTTTTGTCTGAGGATTTGAGATTATACCTAGGTTCTGCATCTTTCAGATATAAATTTCTTTCATTGTTTATACGTTCTGCATCAGTGTCGTGTACTGCTGTCTTTAACTGTACTAAAAATAAATCACATGACAATGTGATACTATTACATATACATACATACTATTACATATTACTATACAACCATAGTTTTGCTACATCGTCTAAATAAAGGTGTTGTTCAAAGCAATACTCTTTAAAGAGCGTATACATTTGCTGCACTGACAACTGAGGACCTAAATATGCTTTCTTTGGCCGTTCTCGATTGTAGTGGCTTTCATATTTAAGAAATGAGGAAATATGTGCTACAACGGAATCGATTACATGCTGCTGAGTTGTATTACTAGGTGTATGCTTACCTCTCTTGTCACCCAAAACTATGCCTCCTTCTTGGCGCTTTGCTAGAGGTCTTCACTACTCACTGCGATATGCCCAATGTATTCACAAACATGCACTTACACACTACAATTTTTACATTATCTACTATTAATGTATGTACCAAGGTGATTTTTCTTCCTTTTGATTCGTCACCTAATCGCAATAGATTAGATCTACATCCACATCCATCTATATATATATATATATATATATATATATATATATACAGTGTGGCGCACCGAAAACGAAACAGAGGCATTTACTGGCAGATGATTCCTTTTTTGAAAAAACGCTCGGACCCGTCGATTTTGTTTTCGAGGGGGACACAAAATTGGCATAAAATCACTTTAACATTTGCAGCCCCTTAAGCGGGGGTGGCATCATCCCTAAAATCTTAAATGAAAAGGGGGGTCGAATGATCCATTATTTGAAAGGTCTTTCAACTCCCTTTATAATGATGTAAAATTCATGTATTCAATTCAGTAGTTTTGGAGATTTATTGATTTAAAGTTGAAAGTAGACTTTAATAGGTACATCAAATTAGTTTGTACTTCTTTCAGAAGAAATTTGAGTAAAAGCATTTTCTTGATAAGTAAATGCTTTTATTTACTACGCCCATGGTTTATTAATAATAAAAATAGCAATTGAAGTGTCCTTTGTGACAAAAAAAGTTGTTTCTTGAAGAAAGATAAGTAGAGAATGCCACGTACTTATTTTAAATAGGAAATAGTACATTAGTTTGCGATTGATTTGACCAATCTTTGTTGTTAAAATATCATTTATTGCTTTATACATAAATTAACCATGGTATATTCCACGGCAGAAAGGGTTGAAATTATTGAAATATTTTTCGGAAATAATCAGTGCGCTAATAGAACAGCACAAATTTTTAATGAGCGACATGAGAACAATAATGTGCACCGAAAATATGTTCTAGAACTTGTAGCTAAATTTCGGGAAACTGGATCAGTCGCCAATAAAAAACGTAATATTGAAAATCCTATAAGGAACGAAGCAACAGAAGTGGGGGTTTTAGGGCAAGTTATTGTAGATCCTACATTAAGTACCCGCAAATTGCAAACTTCGTGTGGTGTTAGTCGACGTACTATCCAACGGATTCTAAAGGCCCATAATTTTCATCCGTATAAAATTCACCTTGTACAAGAACTTAATGAAGACGATTTTGATAAGCGATTAGAATTTTGTGAAGTTAGGAGTGAACGAATTACAAACGATGAACAATTTTTATTTAACATTTGCTTTTCCGACGAATGTTCCTTTTTTTTAAATGGCGAAGTAAATCGTCATAATTGTCGATATTGGTCGGACTCTAATCACAGAATTTACCATGAGGTACACACACAGCAGCCACAAAAATTAAATGTTTGGGCTGGCATTTTTGGCGATCATTTGGTTGGTCCTTTTTTCTTACCTGGAAATTTGACTGGTGAAATGTATTAGCATATGCAAAATGCCATAGATCCTGCGCTAACAGATATAATTGAAAATCAGAATGATGGTCGATACGTTGAGAATATGTTGTTCCAACAGGATGGTGCCCCACCACATTACGCATTAAGAGTTCGGCATTATTTAGATCAGACCTTTCCAGGTCAATGGATTGGTAGAAGAGGTGCCGTTGAATGGCCCCCAAGATCGTCAGATTTATCACCTTTGGATTTCTTTTTGTGGGGTTACTTAAAAAGCAAAATCTATGCTACTCAGCCAATATCCTTAGAAGATTTACGACAAAGAATTGTGAATGAGTGCCATCAAATTACTCCTCAAATATTGCAAAATATCCGGCAACGTTTTCAGCAAAATCTTTATTATTGCATGGAAAGTAATGGTGGTCATTTTCAACATTTACTCGGCTGACAGGTCAGTTCATTCTTTATTTTTTAACAACTTTGCTGCTATGTATTGATCTCCTCTTACGATGATGTATTTAACTAACTGAACTAAAACTACTGAATTGAAGTACATGAATTTTACATCATTGTAAAGGGAGTTAAAAGACCTTTTAAATGATGGATCATTCGACCCCCCTTTCCATTTAAGATTTTAGGGATGGTGCCACCCCCGCTTAGGGGGCTGCAAATGTTAATGTGATTTTATGCCAATTTTGTTTCATAACAAAATCGACGGGTCCAAGCGTTTTTTTTTAAAGAAATCATCTGCCAGTAAATGCATCTGTTTCGTTTTCGGTGCGCCACCCTGTATATATATATATATATATATATATATATATATATATATATATATATATATATATATATATATATATATATATATATATATACAGTGTAGGTAAAACTTTATGGTCGGTATGGTAAAATTTAACAGGATATCTAACGCAGATATAAAATCATATTTTCAGCGAACAGACAAAGATAACAATCATATTTCCCCTTGGTCTCCCCTCCACATTTCTTATTGCTGCCCATTGCCCACTAGTAAGACGATTAGTTCCGATTAGTTTCGATTAGTTCCGATTAGTTCCGATCTGAGATCGATCCTAAGAAACTAGAGGTGGATCGTTGACATTTTTATCGGAACCGTTTTTCGTAAACTGTAACTAGTTGATTGTTTCTCAGTAGTTTCAAATAAACTAGTACACAAAAAACATATTGGCTATTGTATTGAAAGAAACTAACGAAGGATATATTTATTATAACTTAAAAAATAATTAAACCAGATTTTGAACATGTGTTCACAATGAACAGATTTTGTTACAATACTACAATATTTTATGAATATAGTGGTTAAGTTAGGATTAGGATATACATGGCGATGGTTTTTCCATCACTGTAATGGAAAGTTCCAATCACCGTTCGAAATTTTTTGTGGGTAATATCATCAGACAAATACATGACGACTTCTTTTATATCCCTAGATACAGGTGTATGTTTAGATGAGTCATGTCTAATAAATTCATCAAAAATACACCATGGACTTAAGTCATCTTTATCAGTTTCTTTTTCTTGTACTGGTTGATTTTCACTAGTACAATCTTCTTTTTCTTTTTTTATATAAGTAACCAGCTTCTTAACTCTTTCTTTTGTTTTTTATAACTAGGTATTCTGATTAATAAATGAGTTTCGATTTACGATTGATCTGCATTTTCGATTTCAAATCTTTATTGATAGTTCGTCAAAGGATTTATTTATTGTAAATATTCAATTATGAATTATTTTTCTTAGTCAAAATTATTGACCTAGTATAAGAATAATATTTGATTTGGAAAAAATGCGCATTTGTAGAAGATGCAGCTTTTATGGTCCACTTTCTGAATATTGCAATGATTGAAACTTCTCCTGACGCATTTCTGTCCGTTTCGACTACTTCTACTACAAGTATTGACATACTGCCACCGCGACCCAAGCGCCAAAAGGTGATGGATACTTCCATTAATAAAAATATTAGTTTAGAACAAAAGAAACAAATATATATGGATTTAATAAACCTATGCAAAGACTCGTTTCATCCGTTTTCCATAGTTGAAGAACGAGCTTTTAAAAAGTTTGCAGGGTGGATTCCTGGATATAAACCACCAACAAGAAAAACTTGTTCATTACGTCAGGCTCATTACTTCAGGAATGTTATACCAAAACTAAGCAAATTATTAGATCACAAGTTGTTAAAGAAGTAGAAAATATCTGTATTACTACTGACCTTTGGACATATGGAGTAACTGAGTTACATCGCATTAACAGGACAATATTTAACCGAAAATTTAGAATTTAAAACGATTTTATTAGGCTGCTGCCATTTTTCTGGAAACCATAATTCAGAAAAGATCGCTTTTGAAATTAGTGTAATTATTTCACTAATTTCAAATTTCAGTTTCTAAAAAACACATTTCAAAAAAAGTACCTTATCTTTTGAAAGGCTTTTAAAGTATCAATTACAACATAAAAAAGTTCCCAAACGGCCAATCCAAGACGTGGAAACTAGGTAGAACTTCACCTATTACATGTTAAAAAGAATGACCGAGTTAGAAGAGGCAATCCGTTCCACTTTTGTATTAGTTAATACAGACTTAGACTTGGACCAAATCTAAATAATGAAGACTGGAATATTTGTTTTCAATTTTTTTCAAATTTTACGGCCTTAAGAAATAACAAGTACAATGAGTGGCCAAAAATACTTGAAGGGTAGTTCAGTGATTGTTATGGTACGCTGCCTTCAAGAATCTTGCAATAAAATTTTAGCAAACGGTAACCTTACATCGATAGTATCCGACGTAGTACAATTACTAATATCGGGTTTAGCAAAAAGTATTGTAAATGTGAACACATGTTCAAAATCGGGTTTTAATTTTAAATACAAGAAGAACACGGTTAACAAGAAGTAAAGTAGAAAAACTTACATTTTTAAATGTCAATTTAGACGACTCGCGATTTAATAATAATGTGTAATGTAAATGTAAGTACGATTTACTATTTGTATTGTTTAGTTTATTTTTCAAGTTATAATAAATATATCCTTGATTGGTTTCTTTCACTTCGATAAATATACACATAAACGATAATAGCCATTATGTTTGTTTATGTAGGTACTCTCTTACTTGAAACTACTGTTAAACAATTATAGTTATTGTTTACGAAAATCGGTTTAGTTGCGTTAAGAGCGTAGGCGCAATATTTCAGGCCAATGCTTTTTAAATGTATTCATTTTTTTCGAATCCTGAGAAAACTAACAAATATTTTTGACAAATTTAAACGCAGAATGAAAGGTGACATTATTGCCGAGGGCTGAAATAAACAAAAAGTTTTTTTGAATGAGATACTTAAAATTCAAAATCACACTAAATTTTCTCTTTTTTCGCCACTGTAACTTATTAAAATAAACATTATAGAAGTTTTCAGAGACTTTCGGCCCTCGGTAATAATGTATTCGTTCATTCTGCGTTTAAATTTTTTAAAAATATTTATTAGTTTTCTCAGGATTCGAAAAAAAAAGAATGCCCACCTCTACTCGTTCTTTACCTGTGTTCTACTTTGATTCGGTGCTTTGACTACGCGACATGAGACGTTGCCAAATAATTTCGTATGAAGGTTTTTTATTGTGGTTTGATATTTCAATTTATTATTTTTATGGCGAATAAGGCACAACGTGACTTTAAAATAAGCTTATTTTGATGTTTAGATTTCCAATTCGGAAATCGTACTTAAAATACGAAACATTAATAAATTTTATTTACATAAAACGATTTCCGAAGTGGAAATCAAAATGTTAAATTAAACTTATTAAAAAGAAAAATTGTGGCAAATTTAAAATAAAAAACAGTAAGCTGCCATTTAAATCAATTCGCCCAAATTTGATTATCTTAGAATGTTGTTAAAATGCTAAAAAGACAACAGGTCAAATAAAACCAATAAGTTTGGCAATGTTGAACTTCTCCTCTTTTCTTAGTTCCACTAATGCTATTTCGACGATATAATGGGCTGACCTAATATACCTCTCTCTTTTTAAATAGGTGTTTCTCACTCCATCTCACGTAAGATACATACCGACCATAAAGTTTTACCTACACTGTATATATATATATATATATATATATATATATATATATATATATATATATATATATAAACATATAAATATGCAACATATTTTCAGTAGATAGTTAAATATTTCAAATTTATGTCTGAAATTAATTTTGAAACTGTTAAACTCCTATACAAAGTTAAATCAAATTACAGCATATCAAATGGTTTTTTTAATACGTGTTGCATGTACGGTTAATAAATAATTCGATAATAAATCGTGACATATACTCATTATGTATTTGCTAACCTACGCATATTTGTAGTTAATTAACAAATAATTTAATTGCTTCAATGGGAATGTCTGTCATATCAAACAAATTTTTAATTTTATTTACTATCTTTAATATGAATTAGCCACATTTTCAGTTGAAAATATGTTTATTTTTAACTGAAATGTTAGTATTTTAAGAACGATTTCCAAAGTGAAAATGTTTATAAAATTTTCCAATTTTTAAAGCTTTTGCTCGTCCTTTAGAACCTGTTTTACACAATTTTACCACTTTTCTGCATTGATTTTTTTAAGTGTGTTCAAAATGTTTCGACGTGGTATTTTCCTCGTCACAAAACATTTCACTTGAGCACATTCGCTAGGATTGGGTTCTCAATGGAAGGGAGGAAGTCAAGTACTAGAATATTCCGGTTTTTATTCCATTTCGTCTATAATAACTTTTATACAAACCGACATTTGTGTACATTATGTAATCGATTTGTTATTTACTATGTTTTCTAAACAAATAAATAAAATAGACTGTTTTATAAAATGTTCTCGGGTGAGATGCTTACTAGAATAATAATTTCTATAATTACAGAGGAGATAAATTATTGAAATTCTATATTAAAAATGTCTATTACCGTTATATCGAATATTAGCCTCATCCAATAACATATTGTCATGAAAATCCCTTCTGCTTTGTGATTTGTTGGAAATAAAGAGCCTGTTTCCCAAAGATAATTTTAAATATTGAATAATAGAGGGGTATAGTTTCAAAGTGTACAATCTCCATATTTCAGAAAAAATGAGTTAGATGTCGCATTACGTTGAGTTTCTAGTCCTGAATCGAAACAATAGAAAATCTCTTTTCAAAAGAGTCATTCTCCAATAAATTTTGAGGGCAGAAAATTAGACGTATAAAAATTCAATTCAAAACGTACAATCTCCAATGACATTTAATTTTCAAACCGTACAATATCCTATCCAATATTTAAAATCAAAGAGTACAATCTCCAATGGGTTTTTCTTGTTTATAGTGGCGAATATTTCAAACCGTGCAATATCCTGTTCGGACTTGTCAACAAATTTCGCGCTAAAAACGTTCTGTTTTTACGTTATATGTTAGTGTTAGTTGCATGTGATTTGTGAACCAGCACAATTTGTTTATTAAAGTAGTATTATATTTTTTCGAATTCCTAAAGTAATAAATCGTGTAATGGAGGTAAATGTTACTCCTGTAGCTAGTAATAAAGCACGAAAAAGGCAAAGTTTTACCACATCATGGAAAAGAAGTCAGCAAAAAAAAATTGAGGTCAGTTGCATAAAAGGATTTTGTATATCTTTGTATAAACATGGATTTTATTTTAGGTATAGTCCACATTCGCTCCCAATTTATCCGAAATTGGACACAAAAGTGGTGCTTTTCAATGTACGTTACTACAAATGAACGAAATAATACGTTTCCACTCTACATTTTATGGGACGAAGGAAAAAATATTTCAAGATAATTTTCTGCTGAAATATTGCAAAACAGTTCCAATACAGCGTAAACGCCCAAAAAATTCGCAACATGTTGCAAAAACATTTCTAACATGATTTTATATTCTGACTAACGAAAACAGAATGTTGGCTGTGTATAAGAAAGCTTTCATGGAAGTTTTGAGTATAACAAGGAGACGAATTGATAGAGTTACAAAAAATGTCTATAAAACTTCCCTTCCTGCAATGGAAAATCGAGATGACGATAGAAAGCTGGAAAGTACATGTTGAAAAAATATGCTGTTATAGATTTTATTAACAAATTCCGCGTAATTGAATCTCATTATTCGCGGGGACAAAGCCATCGGTTATATCTGGATTCTTCTGTGAATATAAAGTCGATGTGAAAAATGTACTTAAAAGAAAATGAAAACTTTCTAGTAAAAGAAAACTATTTCAGGAAAATTTTTAATACACAATATAACCTTGGTTTTGGTTCTCCTAGAACCGATGCATGTTCGACATGCTTACAATTGACTGAGAAAATAAAAGCGTGCCATGATAATGACATGAAAGCCAACTTAATCATCCAAAAAGGGTACATACGTTGAGGTCCAAAGCATTTTATACCCTTTTAAAAGAACGGGATGAAGGTCTTTTGACTGTCAGAAAAATCAAGTTTTGCATAAGATTCCGGATCAACGGGCGTATTATTTACGTCAATTTTATATGTACAATTTTACCGTTGTCAGAGGAACTTCCAAAAGTAATTTAAATCCATCTAATCCATCACTTCTTTCTGTTGGACCGAAAACGAGTACCAGAAGGGTTCGAACGAGGTTGCCTCCTGCATTTATTACATTCTTGAATCTGCTAATTTTGGAGATATTCATACTATCAGGCTCATGTGTGATGGATGCGGAGGCCAAAACAAAAACACGACCCTCATATCTACGTGTTGTTATTGGTTTTCTAGACAAGATAAAATTAGAAATATTGAAGTAATATTCCCAGTGGGAGGACATTCTTTCATGCCTCCAGACCGGGTTTTTGGAAATATCGAAAAGGAGATAATTTTAAAACCACATGAATATCTGAAGATGTTTTCAATGTATAGTACTGTTTATTGGGTTGGAGAATTAGTCGAAATATATATGACTGAAAAAATAAAACAAGCAAGCACATCAAGGCTCCAGGACAATGGCATTTTGCTTTCTCAAAAATGAAGAGAATTATTTTAACCAAAAGCTGTAAAGGCACAGTGTTAGTTCGCGGTGAGTTAGCTTATAAGACGGATGTTGGTGTGGGAAAATCAATAACAAAAAAAACTAAGAACATTGAAATAATGAAACCTGCCAAAATTCCGAAAAATAAATGTCGTTGTCAATAACAACAAAAAGGTTGATGTTAATAATTTATTAAGTTGTCATTTTGGAGAGGACTGGAAAAGTGATCCCCATTTAAATTTTTACAAATTCATCATCATCGAAGACAATCAAGAAGACAATGCAGCACCAGAAAATGGAACTGTCGACGATGAAACCTCGTGTGAGAACGTCGAAGAAGATGATGGACTTTCCATTTAATTAACTATTTTTGAATAATTAAATCTGTATTATCTCAATAAAATAAATAAGTTTAATAAATGATGTTCGTAAGTTATTTTCAATGTATACAAACTCCATTAGTTATTTTCATAATGTACAATGTCCAAATATTTTTCTAAAATTACTTAGTTATTTTTGAATAGTTTAAAGAAAAAATTTGTATATTAACTCGTAGTTGTCATATAAATGTAATAGAAAAGAAAAATTAGTTTAATTGTTCATATGAAATAGGTTATCCGTTTTTTTCGATTACTGAAAATTTAAGAGAGACTACTATAGTCTCTTACGGTTCTGAAACTACTTTTTTGTGGCATGGTTAAGTTAAATATTATGTTTTATGGGATTAAGCTACAATTATTGGTTGTGGTTGTGATAAAAATCACATTTCTAATTGACCAATATTTGACGTCTTGACCTCTCTCTACTCCGGAAATCGTTCTCAACAAAAAGTTTTTTTTACAAATTATGTAAAAATGTGTAATGTGTACTAAAGTAGAAACCCTCAATTTAAAAGAGTGATATCATAGTTTAAACGCGGAATATCCTCAAATTTAAATGTACACAGCTGCCCTCGAAAACTGCCTGTTTTCTCGATTCCAATTTGCGTTTCCTCATAAGAAATTACAGAATATATAAAGTAGTATATTTATTTGTGCTTCTCTATAGTAGACTTGACCAGAAGTTGTCGTACAATGTAGCCAATTCTTGTTCACAAGTAGTAATTATGGTCATACAAAACCTGTATTCTTCCATGCAGCGATTATTATCGTCATAAAAATACAAAAAAAAGCTGATTTTTTCAATAGTAAAAATTAAGCACAAAATTGTAATGAAATAAATTTTATTTTTATGTTCCGTTTCGATACATATTTAATTTTATAAAATAAAAATCGATATTTTAAAACAATATTTTTCAATCGTTTGGCAACTTTGGAATTAGCGACGGAATTCCGTTTCAATTCAGATCCACAGAAAGCCGTAAGACTAGTTTTTGTCGAGCGAGTGCCCATCAACAATAGGTTATTTACATTGGCGTTTCTGAGGGTAGGGTATTTTATGCGATAAGTTTGTGTTATTGATAAAACGTGTTATTGATAATACGAGTGTTATAGTTTGTCGTTTTATAGTAAATTTTTAGTTATATTCTGTGATTATTTGGTTTGAGTTTTATTGGAGTTGGACGAAAAACCGAGTTGTTCCAAGAGAAGACTGCAAAATTCTGATGTTGATCCCAAAAATGAAATGCCGCAAAAGAGACGGAAAATGTTAACGTCCGAAGAGAAGGTAATAATACGAAACGTTTATGAAGGAATTGTCGGCAGAAAAATGGAATTAAATGTTAGCCAAGCGGTCGACATTTGTAGCAGTTTAACAAAAGTATCCGTTAGCTGTATTTATCGTGTACTTAAAAATACATCGGAAAATAAAAAGCAAGAAAAAGGTAAAACTAGAGGTAGGAAAAGCATTGTTTTGGATGACGAGACAAGGAATATTATACGTCGAAAAATTCATTCATTTTATTTTCGGAGTGAAATTCCAACACTGAAAAATATTTCTCAAGAGCTCGAAAACGATGACTCCTTACCCAAGATATCTCGTAGAGTCTTAACCAGGACCATGAAATGAACTTTCGATATGTAAAACTCAACAGAAAAAGTATGCTATTACAAAAAAATTAAATTATTGTGCGGAGAAGAAAATATTTAGAAGAAATACGCAAAATTCGCAGCACTGGACGCAAAATATGTTATTTGGATGAAACCTGGATTAACCAAGGTTGGAAAAGGTCATACAGTTGGAAAAGTTTGGCAAGATTTAAATGTCAAAAGTAAACGCGAAGCATTTATAGAAGGCTGATATACAGGATTAAAAGCTCCATCAGGAAAGGGACGGCGTTTAATCGTCACCCATATAGGAAGTGATACAGGGTTTCTTGATGATGGTTTTCTTCAATTTGAGTCGAAAAAAACAGGTGATTATTAAAGAAATTGAAAGGGAGGATTCAACAATGGCTTACAGAAAAGGGGATTGCATACGAAGAATCAATGCTCAAAATTTAGCTCCTTGACATTGCACGGTTAAGGAAAATTGAATATCTTAAATATGCTGTAGATGAAACTGCAAAAGATTATGGTGTCAAAGTTCTGCGTCTACCACCTTATCATTGCGAACTTAATCCCATTGAACTTATCTAAGAGCAAGTGAAAGGAGAAGTAGCACGCAATAACAAAACCTTCAAATTAAACGAAATTAAGAAACTTTTGATTTAAGCAATCCTCCATGTAACTCCAGAGAAATGGGCTAAATGTATAGGCCACATAATTAAAAAAGAACATCGTATGTGGGAACTTGACACTCATATAAAAGTTTTACTAGAGCCAATTATAATTACACCAGGTGGTGAAGATAATGACAGCGATAGCAGCACTGCATCTTCAGGTTTAGACAGCGAATAATATTTTCTAATAGTTTAATAAGAACATCAGCATAAAAAAAAACAAAAACAAAAAAAAAACGAGAAGAACATAGTAAGTGTGTATAGTGTTTGTGTTTAAACACATAAAACATTATTTTTATTTTGTTTTTATAGAATTTTATTTTGTTTTATAGGATTTTATTTTGTTTTGTTTTATACTGATGTTCTTATTAAACTATTAGAAAATATTATTCGCTGTCTAAACCTGAAGATGCAGTGCTGCTATCGCTGTCATTATCTTCACCACCTGGTGTAATTATAATTGGCTCTAGTAAAACTTTTATATGAGTGTCAAGTTCCCACATACGATGTTCTTTTTTAATTATGTGGCCTATACATTTAGCCCATTTCTCTGGAGTTACATGGAGGATTGCTTAAATCAAAAGTTTCTTAATTTCGTTTAATTTGAAGGTTTTGTTATTGCGTGCTACTTCTCCTTTCACTTGCTCTTAGATAAGTTCAATGGGATTAAGTTCGCAATGATAAGGTGGTAGACGCAGAACTTTGACACCATAATCTTTTGCAGTTTCATCTACAGCATATTTAAGATATTCAATTTTCCTTAACCGTGCAATGTCAAGGAGCTAAATTTTGAGCATTGATTCTTCGTATGCAATCCCCTTTTCTGTAAGCCATTGTTGAATCCTCCCTTTCAATTTCTTTAATAATCACCTGTTTTTTTCGACTCAAATTGAAGAAAACCATCATCAAGAAACCCTGTATCACTTCCTATATGGGTGACGATTAAGTGTTTTGTTCATTTTATTTAATAAGACAATATGGCTCTTGGCGAACACCCATTTAAAAAAAGTATTGCGCCACAAGACATACCTCTGGGGTGGTGTGGAAACTGTCTTAAAATTTGTTTTAAAAAAATTTCATTGTGTAACTCTTTAAGGACGGGTCACGTCAAAAGACCTTTTAGCGTAACTTCCGCGACAGCCGGTTGGTATCAGTAAACTTTCTGCAAAATTACTTCTTTTTTATAGCTTTTTGTTTGTGGCATTCTGTATTTTTAGGGGAATGTAGGGAATGAGCCACAAAATATTTATTCATATGTTTATTTATTGACGTTTCGATCTCTATATCCAGAGACCGTTTTCAATTATACAAATGATAGTACTATTTATTTTCTATGGCTTTTCGCTTGTCGTTCTGTATTTTTAGAAATGATGTTGGGAATAAGCCACAATATATTTATTCAAATGTTTAATTTACGGACGTTTCGATCTCTATAAAGAGACCGTTTGAAACATACAAATGACAGATATATTTATTTTTCTAAAGCTGCTTGTTTGTGGCATTCTGTATTTTTAGGGAGAAGGTTGGACATAAGCCACAATATATCTATTTACATGTTTAATACATTGACGTTTCGATGTCTATTCCGTTTTTAAAGATAGAAAAAAAAATAAACAATATAAAATTATAAAAATATATAATAATAAACAAATAAAATAAATATAACTATCATTTATATCTTTGAAAGCGGTCTTTGGATATAGAGATCGAAACGTCAGTAAAAACTTGTAAATAAATATATTGTGGCCTATTTCGAACATTAATATTTGAAAAATAAAATAGAATTAACGTTAAAATAATAGTAAGTGTACGTCACTGGATTTCCAAACAGCTTTCCGCATTTCTGGGCCTTTAAACGATGACTCTCTCAAATAGTGAAATTATACCATAATAGTTTCTCATTTGAGTGGAATGGATTTAATCTTTTAATCCTAAAATTTGCAACCAAAATTTGGATAATAGCTAGTTTATTATTGTAAAACTATATTCTAAATATTAATTTGTACAGTAGAACAAAGGAACATAAGATGATGAAGTAGATAAGTTGACGAATCGCCAAATACAAGTATAAATCGATACATGTGGCAACTTTTATAACACGCAATGTAAACCGTGTTTAAGACGTTCACTTTCGTAGTGACCGAGGTTATGGCTACACGTGCTGGGTATTTTTGCAACATTTCTTGTTTTTTTCCATTTAATTGAACCAAAGTAATTCTAATAAATCTGAAAAATATCTGCAAGGTATCAGAATGAACAGATGCTGTACACGTCATGGAAACAGACGGAAATGGAGAAGATTTACGCTACGGATAGAGTAAATCAGCTTCAACTCCAGTTAGATAACTTACAAAAATTAAATGTAAGCTTGCAATTAAAATTTGCAGATCTAGAGAAAAACTTGTCTAAAGAGAAAGAACCTAAGAATGAGGAATTTCATACTGACGAGGAGAAATTAGCTGAGGAGACAGAGTGGATACGTGTCAAAAACTTCAAAAAACGTAAAATGGATACATCATTGACTCCACCACAAAAAGATTCTTATGTCCAACAAGGAGAAGAAAAAACTAGAAAAACACAAATCCCACCTCCAATAATTGTGGAGAGTATTGTCGAATTTAGCCAATTTCATGAATTATTATGACTACATACTGCTAAATTCCAGATAAAAGTACTTGGAGACAAAAACGCTAAAATTAATGTCGATAGTGAAGAAGACTTCAGAAAATTTGTATGTTACACAATCAGTATGTTACACAATGTATAAACTGAATACGCTTGCAAAAAAATATTGTTGTTTTGTTCAAAATACGTCAATATTTAATTTTAATTCTCGTGTTCTCCAACTTACCCTCCTTTTTCCGTATTTATAGGTCATTTCGGAGTAATCCTGAATATTCTCAGAAATGTGTTCATGTATGTTATTTAGTTAAGCAATGTTATAGTGCATATTAGTCGTAAAAATGTATTATAATAAAATATAAATAGGTAGGTATACTTCATTCACAATTATAAGAACTGACTTATGCAGAATTTAAAAGTATCCCGCTGATAAAGTCGACGCCATAAAGAGATTTGCCTCTTCAGGTAAATAGTAAAAAGGGCCGGCTTAACGAATTTTATATTTTATTTGGCATTTACATTACATATTTAATTTAAATAAATATCAAGATAATTAAGGGAAAAATACATAAACTGATAACTTATTTAATATACAAAATCAACAAATGCAAAAGTATTTTTTTATTTACTTTTTACTTTAAATGTATTATTTAATTATTAGAAGGCCATGAATCTAAACTTGGACATAATTTTTAATACCTACAAACATTTTAAAATAACATTTTCTTGTATATCTAAATTTAAAATCACTTCAGTATTAATTAATAATTATGATTTTCCCTATCTACCACTTAATATTTTATAAGATTATTGATTAATAATTTTATGTGATGCACAACCTTTAGTGAAGAATAATTTTTTTTCATGAAATTATTAATAAAGAAATTTATCATTTTTTGCCAACTTTTTCAGACATGAAACGGAAAAGTTAAACATAACATGTCAACATGAATAAATATGAACCTTTTAAAACGAGTAAATCGGTACTCACCTGAGGGACCGCAAACGTTCGGATACAATTAGCGTCCTTTTGTAAAGACAATGACGTCTCGACTTTACTAAAGTAACAAGACATTTACTTAACATAGAGACTACACATTACTCCCCTGAGTTAGTGATAAGTTATAGTCTAAAAAAATCATTATAAAATTGACTGGCCAGTTGGTTGTGAAAACCAGTGCCAATAAAACACAAAACACACACACACACACACACACACACACACACACACACACACACACACACACACACACACAAAACGAGTATAAATATTATATCACATAGATATTATGTTAAATCTGTGTCACTATCACTATCGTCTTTTAAATTGATGATAATATTTTGTATATTATATGTAGGAAAATATGAATTCTCAGCTTTCATAACATATGAGACTGCATTTTTCCAACTATTCGCATCAATTTTGAGTACTTCCTTTTCAGTTAACTGCAGGACAGATGCGTTTAAATGTGGCGAAGTATTATTTCTTCGAACTCTTGACTTAAGTTGATGCCACATATGTTCGATTGGGTTAAATACACAGTAATATGGTGGAAGTCTTAAAATCGTATGACCCATGTTTTCGGCATAATTATCACAAAAGTATTCTTTTTTCAATGCGAAACTTTTTAAAATGTCCAATAAATCCTTCTTAGTATTATCTATGTGAAAATAAATATCTTTGTCATACAAGTAATTCTGTATTGTTATTTTCGTATCGCTTGAACTGGGAATTTTATTTAATTGCCTGCTATGATATGTTGCATTGTCCATAACTACAACACTATTAGGGGGTATGTTGGGTATTAACTTATTTTTGAACCAGTCTTCAAATATATCTGAAGTTGTGTTGTCATGGTAATCGAGACATGAATCACTGATGTTTTTAGCTGATAGAGATAAGGCATTTGGAACCCATCCATCGACTGATCCAGCATGAAATATTGTTATTCTTTTTCCTCTATTAGAAGGCGCTTTTGTTGAACAATATTTACTATTATCTACCCAACCTTTGGATGGCGTATCGTTTGTATCAAACCACGTTTCATCTAAATAAATAATAGGTCGATTCTCTCGACGACACTGTTTAATTTTGTTTAAATATTCCATTCGCCATATCCGTAAACGATTGGATTCCATAAGTACCTGTCTTTTATCTACTTTTTTGTATTTAAACCCTATACGTTGCAAACACTTCCAAACAGTTGTTCTACCGCACTTAATTTCAGTGTTGTCGACGTGAAGCCTGTCAACTAATATATCTAGTGTGGGTACAATTTGTTCTTCATACAAGGTATACACTTTGCGACGAATAAGATCTTCATCTGCACGATCGAGCTTCCGAGAAATACTGTTATCCCGTCTTATTAATCTTGGTATAATAGGATTAGTTACAATTTTTCTCACTGTGGATAATGGTTTTTTAGTCAAAGTTGCCGTTTCATTTAAGGCTTCGTTACTGTCCATATTTTTTTCGACAAGAGTTTGAAAAACATTAGCAATAATTTGTTTTGCATCAGTAGATAAATGTATTCGTTGGCGCTGTTCAGGTTCTAATACTTGAATGAGATCACCTACTTGTCGATTTGCTTCCGGTTCATTAACTGGCAGAATTGCCCTATTATCCTCTGGACTCCAGGGACGCCACATTGTTTCATACAATAAAGGTAAATTTGACTACGTGGATTCACCGGCAAGTGTACACACTCTAAAACAATAAACACTTTTATTACAATACTGAACTAATTTTTTGCACAAACTGAACACTCAAACGACTTTACAACCAATTCCGTCGAAGCAGACTTTTAAATGTTAGTTTGTCATCGTACAACTCTCTTCAAATTAAAAAACAATTAATGATAAGTAACAGGTAGAAAGTTATATAAATTCCAAGTAATTTGTTAATAGGTCAATTAAGTTAAACGTTTACTCATTATAACTGTATATACGGGTTTGTCAGTTCTAATGTGTTTGGGATATTACCCGTTTTCCCAAAACTTATTAATTTCCACCACCGGTCCAGTCAATTTAACTAAATTGAGATCTTCATAATTTTGGGCGCTTTTAGTTCGTTGAGACTTAAAATAATGATTAATAAAAGAATACAATAATTATGGGAAATTTGTATGTTTATAAAAAGAGTTTTTTGACGCTTGAATGATAATATTTGATCTGATTATATGTACTAACCTACAGTTGACTTGGCTATATGCCGGTCCTGTCAGCTTGGATAGCTGTGATAATTATACAACAATAGAGTACTTACAAGGGATTATTCAGTTTTACAGCTGTTATTAAAATTACTTTTATAATGAGACACTAAATTTCTGGATACAGTATAAGTACGTCTATTGTGACAGGGACTTATTAATTACTATCTCTCACAGATAAAGTTTAGGATAAAGTATTTCTAAAGAAATTCTAAATTTATTTATTCTACAGAAATATTTGTAGAGTTTCTGACTGTAGCCGATCACTTTTTCTCTTTTTTATTATTATAATGATGCTTTATTTTACATAGTATATATTTAAAAAATCTGAAAGAACAGAATAACCTGCTTGGTTGAATGCATTTTAAATCCTCCTTTCTCGTGAACTGAAGAATATATTTAAAAAACATTGACTTTGTCTGAACACGATTTTAGAACATGCAAATGTCTGCCAATATATGGAAGCTTTTGGAACAAATCGGACGTGACCAGAATATATAAAAGATTTTCATGTCAAGTAAACGTCCAAAAGTTTTCGATGCAGTATGATGAAAAAAGTGATTTGTCTTCTTTGTTTGACTCTCCGGTTTCTTTTGCACAGGTGAATTTTCCTATAGTCTTTTTTCAGACGTTTACAAGAGAATAAAAGTAATTTTTCACATTAGCTACTCATAACATGTAAAACTATTGTTATTTTCAGAAGCAGGCTGAGGCGTTTAAATCAGACAATTTGCGCAGTAGATGACAATGCCGCATAAACTGAGCGAAGAAAAAATGCCCAAAAACAATCTATCTAAGGAGGAGATACAGCGTCGACGGAGGAGACAGGAGTTTTCGACGATACAGCGTCGAACTATTACTTGACATCAGGAAAGATATTGTCTGAAAGAGAGAATTCTCTACTTGTCACTTAAGGTTAATTCCAATAAAAAAAACTAATTAAAATATATAATCAAAGAACGTCAGGTCCAAAACGATAAATGCCGATGTGGTTGTCAAGCCCAAGAAATCATTCAGTGTTTTACCAGGGTTTATCATTTGTCGGAACTGATTATAAAGAAAAATATATCTCAGTAGAAAAGATAACACTGGGAAACAGTTTGAAAACAAATTCTGTTGTTTGATTTTTGACTGTTTTATAGACATTCAGGCATGCTCTAATTAGTTTTTCTTTGCCTCTTCAAGTTATTCTCCACCCAACATCTAGCATGCATCATAAGAAGCACAATTGCTCTCCTATTGGCTGACAGTCTGACAGTAACCTTCTCCAATGGATGGAGCGAGGGTGAATGACGTATACGATAACAGCGACAGGTCTACAATGAACGAGGTAGGTAATTTGTGCAATGGACGGACCGTTTCGGTTACGCCTGACATCCTGTAGTGACACGTTGTAAGTTGCTCTGAAATCGTCCAGCGCATTCCGACGTGTGGAGTCTGAGCTTCTGAGATTATATACAAGGTTGCGTGTATGTGTTTGTGTGTGTGTGTGTTCAGAAAGGGGGGATGGCATTAGGTAACCTTTTTGCCACACTATTTTAAAAGTTAGGGCTTTCTTATTAAATATTTATCTTAGAGTCTTTAAGGAACTGTATTAAGGAACTTTAATAATCTCATAAACAGTGTTATTGTTCTGTTGTAATAGAGGTAATCTGTTGTAATTGAATTTAGAAAACAGAATAGATGCCTTTGAAATGTATAAATACAGACGGATGCTGAGAATTCCATGGATACAAAAAGTTACCAATGGTGAGATACTTCGGCGCATGTGTAAACAAAAAGAATTACTCAACATAGTGAAAAAGAGAAAAATACAATATAATCATGTGTTGAGTGGTGAAAGATATGAATTACTCCAAATCATATTGAAAGGTAAAGTGTAGGGCAAAAGATCAGTTGGAAGATGCCAGAACTCGAAGCTAAAAGACTTGAGGAGATGGTTTGACCGCTCATCCACAGAAATCTTTCGTGCAGCAGTTTCCAAAGCTACAATTGCCATTTGGATGGCCAACCTTTAAAAGAAGACGTAGCAATAAAAAGAAGACGATATTTGTGTTTTAACTGTAATATATATATATATATATATATATATATATACCAGGCATGTTTTTTAAGTAAGTACCGTTTTGCGATTCCGCCGCCGCAGCGCTACGGTCGGCGTTCCGCGCATGAGCGCTGGTTACCTACATCTCTTGTCTACGCACTGACGCCATTACAGTCTGATTCTTCATTGTATACTTGTTTACTCCAGTGTTTAAGATGCCTCCAACAATCGTGAGTCACGCTGATTGTGAAGTACGGGCTGTTATACGATTTCTTAGTGCTAAAGGCGTAAAACCGATCGATATTCATCGTGAGATCGTTGAAGTTTACGGACAAAACATTATGATTGATGGAATGGTAAGGAAATGGGTGAGAGCATTTAAAGATGGCCGCACAAATGTGCATGATGAAGAACGGAGTGGGCGTCTTTCGGTCTTTAATGAAAATTTGGTGCAGAAAGTGGACGAAAAGATGAGAGAAAACAGACGCTTTCCAATTTCATCATTGTCCGACTGCTTTCCTCAGTATTCTCGTAGTGTTTTGTATCGCATTGTTACCGAGAACTTGAATTACCGGAAATTGTGTTCACGTTGGGTTCCGAAAAATGTTGACGGATTTGCACAAAACCCAACGTTTAGGCAGTGCATTGACTTTACTTGAGCGGTACCACAGTAAAGGTGAAGATTTTTTAGACCAAATTGTTACTGGTGACCAAACGTGGGTGGCCTACGTCACACCAGAATCGAAATAACAATCCATGAAATGGCGACATTCATCATCACCCAAAAGAGTGAAGTTTAAGCAAACAATTTCTGCCCGGAAAATCATGTGCACAGTTTTTTGGGACAGAAAAGGAGTATTGCTAGTGGAGTTTCTGCCTCGTAATGAGACAATCAATGCAGCGTCTTATTGTGAGACATTGAAAAATCTGCGTCGTGCAGTCCAGAACAAAAGACGTGGCAAGTTGAGTAAGGGTATCGTTTTGCTGCATGACAATGCCCGTCCACATATGGCTAATCAGACCAAAGATCTCATCAAATCATTTAGCGACTACCATTTGTTCCAGCACTTGAAGAAACACCTGGGCGGTCAGCGTCTTCAAGACGATAACGAAGTCAAAACATTTGTGATGCAGTGGTTAACAAGTCAGGCGGCAGAATTTTATCAGGAGGGTATTCAAAAACTGGTGCCACGTTATGAAAAGTGCCTCAATATTCACGGAAATTATGTAGAAAAGTAGATTAAGGTACAGGCTGTCATGTAAAAATAAAATTATTGCCATATATTTGCACGTCTTTTTTTAATTCCAAAACGGTACTTACTTAAAATACACGCCTCGTGTATATATATATATATATATATATATATATATATATATATATATATATATATATAACCGCCACCTAAGCGTTAACCTCCGATGGCGCGCCACGAAATGCTACGTACTCTCTACGCTACTTTACGGAGTTGAAGGGTGGACGTTAACAGCAGCATCTATAAAGAAGTTAGCGGCTCTAGAAATGTGGCTGTATCGACGCATACTGAAAATACCTTGGACAGACAGAGTGACCAACACAGAGGTATTAAGACGAATGGGTAAAGAGGTGGAATTGTTAACAACTGTTAAAAGGAGGAAAGCGTCATACCTATGCCATGTGTTCCGTAATGATAAGAACAGTCTGCTACAGCTTATCGTGGAAGGCAAGATTGAAGGTAGAAGAGGTCTGGGCAGAAAGAAGAAATCCTGGCTGAAAAACTTGGGATAATAGTTTCAAATACCAGAAGCTGCGAACATAATACATGCGGCACAAAACAGAAACCTATCGTTTGATGGTCGCCAACTTTCAGTAGAAGACGGCACATAAAGAAGAAGAAAAAAACATGAAACAGGTCGATTTTTATTTTTAAATTGACAATTTACAGTATAAAAATATTATCCCCCTCCATCACACCCTTCGAATTATAAGCACCCCCTCGAAAATTTTAAATAATAAAAGGGGTCGTATGGTACCTTTTTAGAAAGAGATTTTAGTCCTCTGTTCAGAAATATAAAGTTTTTTAAGTTTGGTGCAATCATAATTGGGAAAATTGATTTTTAAGATGTAAAATTTTGATAATGTCTCTATCACAAAACTTTAGGTTAAATGAAGATAATAATGCCACATAATATTTGGAATGTACTTTTCAATGTACTTTACAATTAAATTAAATGTTCAAAATGACCACCATTCACTTCTTGACAATAATCGAGGCGATTTTGTAATTCTCCTACATTTTGTACGACCTCGGAGTTATTTTGTTAATTTTTTTTGTTATCCTAACTTTTAAATCATCAATAATGTTTGGTCTATTAAAATATACTTTAGATTTTAAATAACCCCATAATAAGTAATCGAGAGGAGTCAAATCGGGAAATTAGCTGGCCATTCGATCGTTCCACGTCTTCCAATCCACCTATTGGGAAAAACCTCATTTAAGTAATTTCTGACTATATGTGCAAAATGTGGTGGAGCTTCGTCTTTTTATAGTAAATAGATCGATCTATCTCATTTGGATGATTAACATCAGGAAAAAATTTTTCGTAATGTAGGCACTAAAAAGTTAATCAAAAAATCTAGATAAACCTCACCATCAACTGTGGCCTCAAAAAAATAAAGACCAATATCATAGACCAATACCAGCCCAAACGTTAACTTTTTAGGATTACGTGAGAGTCTCGCACACCCAGTGAGGATTTTCTCTACTCCAATATCTACAGTTCTGTTTGTTAACCGTTCCGTTTAAATAAAAAGTCGCTTCATAAAAAAAACTATTTTGTTTATGAACTGCAAATCTGCGTTCATTCTGTCCTCCATTATTTCACAGAATTTTGGCCTTCTATTAGGATGATCTTCATTTAACTCCTGAACCAACTGAACTTTGTAAGGGTGGTATTTTTCTTTATGAAAAACTCTCTCAAAATAGATGATTTACTTACGTCATTGACGGCAAGTCCTCGAGTTGTCTTATGCGGATTTTCCTCCATCTCTAGAAGTACATCTAACTTTTTTTCATCAGTAAATTTATCATTTTTACCTGATTTTTCAATATTTTTTACACGTCCAGTATAATGAAACTTCTTTTACATGTCCAGTATATTGAAACTTGTTTACCAGTGTATTTATTATTAAAACATTTCACAAACTTCCTTTTGAGCTCTTCTTTTATTACCACAACCAATCATAATTAAAATGTCTGTTCTTTTTGAGTCTCTTAACTTAATTTTAAGTAACTTTAAATACCTAAATGAAAGTAGCCTACTAGATTGATGTCAATTGGTTATTTGGCTTTTTGACTAATATTTTATTATTATTAAAGTTTTTTCCCTAATGTTTAACAGAGCAGATACGAGAATACCTGATTATTTTTAAAGTATATTTTAATAGACCAGGCAATATTGCTGATTTAAAAGATAGGATAACGTAAGAAATTAACAAAATAACCCCTGAGGTCATACAAAATGTTGTACGAGAATTCCAAAATCGCCTCGGTTATTGTCAATAAGTGAATAATGGTGGTCAAGTTGAACATTTCATTTAATTATTGTAAAAATCAATTTTCTCAGGTATGATTGCAACAAACTCAAAAAACTTTATATTGCTGAACAGAGGACTAAAATAAATTTCTAACAAGGTGTCTTACGACCCCTTTTGTTATTTAAAATTTTCGAGGGGGTGCTTATAATTCAAAGGGGGTGCTGGAAGGTTAAGTTAAAGTTGTATAAAACAACTCTAAATGTCCAGTTTCGTAAGCTTTTTCATATTTTTAACATCATTGACTGCTACATGTCTTTGTAAGGTAACACACTTTTATTGTAACTTCTCTATGGATGTTTGGTTGCATATTGTTCTTTTTAGATGAACTGATAATGCTTTCTGAGCAGAAAGCGAAACGTCTTCAATAAATAGATGAAGTAACCTTCTTTGTCTTTTATTTCTCCACTTTGACTGAAAAACCCACCACTCTTCGAGTGTACCTTAGTTTATTTTGGATTGACGGTCGTACTCCTTTTCTCGATATATATTGTGACGATTGGGGTTTATAGGAAATAATTTATAAGTTATATACTACATAATATTAGATATTAAAAAGTATTTGATTATTTTAAGAAGTTATATACTAGAGAATTTAATAAAAATATATTTATGTGAGGGTATTTTTAATAAATTAGCATATAATAATTGTAAAAAGTTGTATTTTAATGTTGTAAATATATTTAAGTGAGCCATGTGCATAGGCAACCAACTACACAGTGAGTGATAGACAGATATACTTACTCTCCAAGTGACATTTTAGGAAATAATTGGGAATATAAAGTGGGGTTATAATAATATATTGTTTGAATTGTGTATTTTATTAAATTAGAGTGTTAGTTACTAATTTGAATGTTTATTCTGATCTGAAAAGCCTAAATGTCAACAAAATTATCAATGGAACATTAACGAATTCTCCAGAGTGCAGAGTGTGACCATTGTTTACGGTCGAACATTCTGGAATAATGATTATGTCGGTGGATGGAACAGATATTTTTTCGAGAACATCCATATCGAAGAAATAGAACGAAATCGAACATGATTTCTTACCAGATGATTCTAGAATATCCAAAAAGATATAAATACCCGTAATTTGGATTCAAGATGGAGTTTTTAGTCAGAAGTCAGGCCAGTTTATTATAAAAGTTAGTAGACACATTTAGTTAGTGAAGTAAATTGTTCAGAATTTTCAAGAAGTCAGTCAGAAAAGTTTAGTAAGAAATATGAAAGTTAGTTGGAGTCAGTGAATCAGTTACAAATAGTCAAATTGTTTAATATAGTGAGTTAAATGAAGATTAAAAATTATGGATATATTTAATGCACATTTATAATTATACACAAATAATTATTGAAGATTATAAAAGTATATTAGAAGAATATTGGATGGACATTGGAAGGAATTAAAATTATATTATGATTGGAGATTAGTATAAATCAACTTATAATAATTGGATATTGGTATATTGAAAAGAAGAATAAATATAAATGGTGTTTGCTGGTTTGCTTGGTGGTGTATAAATGCTGGTGAAGAAAACTATATCTTAAATTGGTAGAAGCTGATAATTGGAAAAAGTAATTTCACCAAAAACAAGGATAACCGAAGTACGAAGACATTCAGTGGTGATTAGAATCTATATAGTGGAAAACAGTTCATTTAGGCATTCAGTGAAAGAAAGGTACAAAATTTTGTTAATATAATTTAGTTAATGTCATAACAATTTCAATTTTGAAGATAGTTTGTTTAAATTTAACATTGTCTATAGAATTTAATTAGTTTTATAAGAACATCAATTTAAAGATAGTTTATTTTAAATTTACATTGGCTAGGTTAGATATATATGTGTGTTTCATAATAGTTATAATAAAGATAATTTAAAAAAGTACTTACAAGCTAATTCTTTGAGAACCGCGATAAAAACCTTATATATTATATTATTAAAAATACTCATTGCTCATCATTCAAACAAAAAACACATCATAACAATATATATATATATATATATATATATATATATATATATATATATATATATATATAGGCAATAGGAAAATCCATCGCCAATATGTTTAATCTGACCTAAATTTCGGATAAACTTCAAAAGCGATATAAACATACGAATTCTTGTCAATAACAAGCCAACAATGCTCATTATTGAATAGGTAGTTCAGTAGCCCAAGTATGTAGTATGACTATTTTCCTCTTTTGGTATTCAAATTTGCAGCAGCAGTGTGGTTTCTGTAATTTATGAATGACATCAAATTGATTGAAAATTTCCACTGTTGAACAACAAAATGTGTCAATGTTAGGGAAACTTGACAAATGGGAAACTCTATATACCGATGACAGATTATCTATTAACGAATGTATGTATCCTGAACATGGTGGTTTACGTGTTTTAATTATTTTGACTTTTATTCAGATTACGAGAGTAGACAAATAATTTTCTCTATACAGTTATTTATAGCAAGCAGGTTCATGTTTTTGATGATATGGACAAATTAATGTTAGGGGATAAGCGACAATTTAAAGATTGAAAATGAAAATTAATTGAAAAACAATGCCAATTAATTCTTCTCATAATAGAATTTGACAAACGGAAAATTTTGAAATGATAATTTGTTTTTATTGATGAATAATTCCTTTGATTACAATTTAAAAGGGAAATTCCCAGTGGTTGGTTTTATACCATAGTTTAAAAAAAACGAAATAAAAACTTCCTTTGTGAAATGATATAAAATGTTTAAACATAATCCAAAATCGATTTATGAATTTTCATAACGTTTTTGATCCTATCAGATCATCATCATAAATAAGAGATTACATTTTTTAAGGGAACGTACAATTTCCCAGTTCGAAAAGGGGACCTTACGCCCTAGGAGGTAACAACCGACTCTAGTCAATTTCTAGTTCCAACTACTTTATAGACTTTTTCACATCTACACAGTCGTCAGAGACGAAAATGCCCCTGAACCTCTAAAAATCATACGAACAAGCTAAATTTTGCAAAGAATATCAGTTTTGGGACCTCAAAAAAGATGCAAAAAAGTTTACCACTTTTAACCCCGGGCTTCTCCCTAAAACTCCCCCGCGTAGGGTGATAAAAACGCAAAAAATCGATTTAGTAAGAATCTTTACATCATAGAAAAAAATGTTTTAAAAAAAATGTAGCTAAGATAATTTTGAACAAAAACGCTCACTAGTATTTTTTGTGTAGAATAAACCGTTCTCGCAGAAACAACGATTGAAGTGATCGGCAATTTTAAATATCTTGCTCGCGCGAAATTAATGCTCAATAAACTTTGTATTAGCTCAACGGTAAAAATTAAATATCTTTTAATCCGAGTGTCCTATCGACAAAATTCAATATGCGTTTTAAAGGTAAGCGATGCAAATTTTGTACGCAATTTTTGTATTTTGCCTCAAGTGATCTTAGTTTTTATAGTTGCTAAATAAATAAAGGTGGCGCGATTTTTGCCATTTTTTAAGATTCTCATGAGATCAGTACAATTTATCCCTTTCATTAACCGGCCACTAAGGAGTTTCCATAAATAGAACCTAATCTGCAAAACCTATAGTATGAAATTTTGGTTTTGAATTTTGGCAACAAATGTGAGGCATTTGAAATATGCTTAAAAAACGCTGAATTTAAACTTTCAATTATAAATGATTTAAAACATTTAAAACTGCTATTTTTTAATTACATCAATACTTAAATTCCTCTATAAATTAGACCCAAAACCGTCTTGGAGGCATTTCCCGTGACGAGCGATCGTTTGTAATGTAAAAGTTTAAATTCTACGGTTTTAGTCATATTTCAAATGCCTCATGTTTGTTGCCAAAAATCAAAATCGAATTTTTATGTTATAGATTTTGAAGACTGGTTTCCAACAATGGAAATTTCACTACGACCGGTCAATAAAAGTAATAAATTTTATTGATCTCACGAGAATCATAAAAAATGGCAAAAATCGTGCAGTTTGTTTATTGAACAGCTTTCCAGAAACTGACTCATTTGCGACAAAATACAAATATTGCATACGAAAGCTGCACACTATGTACCTTTATTAATTTATTATGCATTTTGATTTTGTCGAAACGATACTCTGATCAGAAGATATCAATTTTTTACCGTAGAGTTGATACAAATTTTATTAAACAATAATTTTGCTCGCGGTACTGACATTCAAAATCA
This sequence comes from Diabrotica undecimpunctata, assembly GCF_040954645.1. Classification (NCBI taxonomy): domain Eukaryota; kingdom Metazoa; phylum Arthropoda; class Insecta; order Coleoptera; family Chrysomelidae; genus Diabrotica; species Diabrotica undecimpunctata. The sequence goes on along the minus strand of NC_092812.1, from coordinate 68,757,872 downwards.
CCAATTGCTTTAAGCGTTGTTTCTAAGAGAACGGTTCATTCTACGCAAAAAGTGCTAATAAACATTTTTGTTCAAATGATCTCAGTTACACATTTTATTAAAAACATTTTTTTCTATAGCGTAAAGATTCTTGGTAAATCGATTTTTTTTGCGTTTTTACCCCCCTACGAGGGGGATTTTGGGGGGAAGCCCGGGGATTAAAGTGCATTTTTTTTGCATCTTTTTGGGGTCCCAAAATTGATATTCTCGACAAAATTCAGCTTGGTCGTATGATTTTTAGGGGTCAAATCTCTGACGACTGGACTGTTCTGAAAATGTATAAATCCATTTTAGATAATTTTAAAATGTTTATACCATTTCACTAAGGAAGTTTTTACTTTAAGACTTCTCTAAGATTCTTTAAGACCTAAACTATCCCAGAAGTTAAATGCATATTGCGTTTTCATCGAAATTATTTACAAAATAAACGTTTGAAAAAGGGGTATGTTTTTTACTTATAAACAATTGTAATAACTTCTATATTTTTCAAGCTACAGACTTGTACGTACAACCATTGGATAGCTGGTAAAAAAACTCACATTTAAAAAAAATCTTCTATGACCAATAGGAGCGAAGTTAGGGAATATTTTTAAAAAAATCATATCTCCATTGTTTATAAACATTCAGAAGTAAAATTTGCACAAATTTTGAATGAGAATCTAAACTTTATACTGAATCTTATAGCTATAAAATTCATCTAGTTTTTCGAAACTTACAGCCCTTTGAAACGAAGGTACTTTCGAAAGATTAACATAGGAAAGTGGAGAGGATAACTGTTTCAGCTCCGTTTTTTTTTCGAGGTCGGAACTTCAAATTGAAACACGTAGGAAAAATTTACATTATCTCGGCTTCCATTGCAGCTAGAAGCCTCTTTTTTTTTAATCTGGGGTAGCCCGTCGAAACATGAATAACTACATAGTTTTCACCACCGGGAAATATGGAAAACCTGGGAAAAATTGAGTCCATTTGAAATTCACCGTAACAACTTACTTTTTTTTTAAATTGGCTGGTATAGTCCGTTAGTTACCTGAAATTTAATTTATAAAATATATAAGTATTATTACATCATTGATAGAAAATGTTGATTTTCCGGGATTTTCTGAGATTTCCGGAGGGTGACAATTATGTCATCATTATTAATACTGTGACAGACTATTCCAGCCAAATTAAAAAAAAAAAGTAAGTTTTTACGGTGAATTTCAAATGGACTCAATTTTTCCGAGGTTTCCCATATTTCTCGGCCAGTGAAAACTATGTAGTTATTCATGTTTCGACGAGCTACCTCAGATTAAAAAAAAGAGGCTTCTAGCTGCAATGGAAATCGAGATAATGTAAATTTGTCCTACTTGTTTTAATTTAAAGTTCCGATCTCGAAAAAAAAAAAACGGAGCTGAAACAGTTATCCTCTCCACTTTCCTATGTCGATCTTTCGAAAGTACCTGTAAGTTTCGAAAAATTGGATGAATTTTATAGCTATAAGTTTCAATATAAAGTTTAGATTTTCATTCAAAATTTGTGCAAATTTTACTTCTTAATGTTTATAAACAATGGCGATATGATTTTTTAAAAAATAGTCCCTAACTTCGTTCCTATTGGTCATAAAGAGTTGGTTTTTAATCTGAGTTTTTTTACCAGCTATCCAATGATTGTACGTACAAGTCTGTAGCTTTAAAAATATAGAAGTTATTACAATTGTTTATAAGTGAAAAACTTACCCCTTTTTCAAACGTTTATTTTCATTTTATTTATTTAGAGCAAGTTCAATAATTTAGACATTTAGTCTCAGGGATAAATAAATTAAATAACTTTTAAACTATTTGTCCGATCGGGGGGAAATTTCGTACAAATTTAAAAAGACGGTAATTCCTCGATGTTCAAATGTATTAATTTTATTTTGTTAATAAAAAAATTATTAAAAATTATAAATTAGTGCAAAAAAACTGCTTTTTTGCAAATATCTCCGTAAATTATTTATAAATTTTAATTTGAAAAACGGGAAAATAAAGATACCTATTCTTGATATAAAAAGATGATATAAATATTGTTTATTATGTAAAATATAAGGGAAAAAACTTATAGACAAAAAATCAAATTGTGAACATAAATTATTGTTTAAAAAAAAACGCAAGTTAAAAATACGAGTACTTTTTCATCTATTCGTCATCTAGGTACCCCCACATATGTCTTAAAGGCTTCAGATTTCTGCGAAAAATTTTTCGACCTATTTTTTAACCAGACTGGGCTATTAGGGGAACGGTAACCGTGGATTATACTTTGCTTAATAAATTAAAGTCTTTTAAAAACGTAAGTAGGTTATCTAAAGTATTTTTTGAATTTAAAATCTATTTAACCCCTAACCACAGAATTGACATCTCAGAGGCGGAAAGCAAATGTGCATTTCCATAAATATCCCCACTACATCCAACTAGGCCTCTGTAACTCTCTCTACCTTTTTCATTATCAGTTGTGACACAGTTGTCGAAATTTGAGGTGGGGTTTTTATTTGGTTGAGCTGTAAAACAATTTTATTTACCTCTACGTGTCTGAGTGACATCACTTCTGCATAAGCCTAACATTTCTTAGAAGTCACAAGACTAATAAATATTAATTTTAAGCGTGTCAATGGCTGACAAAAATTTACGGGTGTTCTAAAGCCGTTAAATTTAATGATCCTCAAATTGAGGAAACTCGTTTAAGTTGGTTTGAAGAGCTAAGCGACGTCACGGATTCCGAAAGTGACGGAGAGTAGCTTCCAAGTGAACCTGACTCAGAAAGTAATACAGAAGACGATGTTGCTATACCTTTTGAAAAAATAGATGAACAAAACAATCAAGAATTTGACCAAATATCAAGAAAAGAAGAAGAAAAGAAGAAGAACTTAAGAGAAGAAAAGATAAGAGATTAAGAGATAATGCAAAAAAACAATTTTTATTGTGTAACTTCAAAGGGCTGTAACTTTTTTTGTGTACACTTTTGTACTAAGGTAAGTTAGATTCAATCAATTTATTTTTGTCCCCGGAATGCGCGATTTAATTTATGATATACCTTTTTGAAGCACCCTGTATACAATAAGTCAGTGAAAATCCTTGCCTATGCTGATGATATCAATATTGTTGTGAAAATGGAAAACGCTGTACGAGAGGCGTATGTAGCATTAAAAGAATTAGCTACAAACATGGGTTTCATAATATACACTAACAAAACAAAGTATATGAAAATAAGTATATGAAAATAAGCATGCAACCATTAATCCTACGACCACTTGTTATAGAAAAAGATGTCATTGAAGCAGTGAACGAATTTGTAAGCCTAGGAGTGCTATCAGAGTGGAGCCATAACCTCTTTTAGTTTGCAGGCCGGGCGATGCCGGCTGGGTGGCTACGATCATCTCGCAACCAAACCCTCGCCATCCGAATACCGACCTGATCCTGCTGGTCTGTTCCTCCCCGTTCCGATCCAAAAAACAATAGACCAGCAGCGTATGGCCCGATGTTTGGCCAGATTACATATCGCTCGAGAATCCACCACCCCCTCTGCACTTACTAGTTTCGCCAAGCCAAATCGCAGGTCTTGAAAAAATTAGCACAATAACTATATGAAAGTTATTAAAGAAAAAAAGTTTAAAAATAGTTATAATAAAATAGTAAAATGGGACATTCACATGACATAAAGGACGACACAAACATCTACGTAGGTTAATGGAATAAAACCCTAACTAGACGAACGTAGACCCCACGATAGGAAAGAAGCCGGTATATATACTCGAAGTGAAATTCGCATGAGTCATTTATGTTAGAACCTCATAAAATGACTATGAATATAGATATTACCTTGAATTGCCTTTGTGATAAAATTGCGGACGTCGAACCTAGAAAGGTTTAAAATTCTCATGATACGAGAATTCGACTGACACCAAGTTCCTCGAGCTCCAACGATTAAAGGTGCCATGCAAATGGTTTTCCCTGGATATCGGGTCTGCATGGTCTGAAGGAATCGAGGCTCTGTGTACAGCGCCGTTTTATTGGCGGCGGCTGTACTTAGGGGTTCAAGACCCTCCCAGTTGACGGCAACGTCAACGACAATTACCCGCTCATCCTGTTGCGCGACAAGGTCAGGTATCTTCAGAGTCCCGTCGGCGCATCTAATTCGCGGCTCAACCTCGCAAATCCACCCTTTCTTTTCCACTGCTTTACTTAGGCACCGCTCTTGATGCGGTGTTAATACTGAAAATAATACTGCCGCAGAGATAAACCACAAAATTTGCACGGCCAACAGATGCTATTTTGTGCTCAATCCCCTCCGTAAATCTCCAAATATATCGAGAAATACAAAAATTAAACTGTACAAAACAATAACTCGCCCAGTCCTAACATATCGGATAGAGACCTGGACAAAAAGTAATGAAAACATGTTAGGATGTTTCGAAAGAAAAGTACTAAGGCGAATCTATGGAGCAGTGAATGACAATTGAGTGTGAAGAAGACGATACATCTTTATAGAATATACCTATATATTTTGACAGGACGTCTGAGGCCGATAGGGCATGTTATGCGGATGAAACAAAATGATTCAGCTAGAAAAACGCTCTTTGATAGACCCATTGGTCAGAAAAGAAGAGAACCACAACGTTGCAATCCGAAGACGAAATTGCAAGGTACATTTTCATAACACTACAGAAATTGTTTAATAATCGGGAAGTGTCTTACGAATAAGAATGTTAAGATCCTGTTTTTGGTACCTCACTGTACGACGTAGAATCGTAGACCTTCAAGCAGAACATTATCAAAAACATTGATAGTTTTGAGATGTGGTGCTATCAGGAATATTCAAAATAAGTTGGGTCGACAGAATCACGAATGAAGCAGTACTATGTCCATATGTCCAACGAGTAAAAATCCGACTTAATACTAACTATAAAAAACAAAAAAACTGGAATATTTAGGCCATCTTATGAGGGAACAAAAATAAGGGACAACCCTAAGAGACAACTATTACCTACTGCTAGAATAGCAGTATCATCTGCAATGGTGGCTATAGTATCATTTTCTAGTTCAGTTATTTCGTATCTGTATAAAAGGTAGAGCACCGGACCTAATATGGACTCCTGCTTTGCTTTGTTTCTATAATTTCAAACCCATAAATAGACAAATATTGATGGAATCATCATCGGATCACTCCCCTAATGCAATGCTTCTTTTATAGCTATAGCTGTAGCTCTTCTTACGGCGGTCTTAGGGAATTTGGTTTTTAGTTTCATAGGGATTTTTTTGGAGTGTTAAAGCAGGATAGACGAAATGGAAGGAACCAAAGAATAAGTTCAATGAATCTTAAAGGTTAAGTCTATACGACCGCTGTAAGACCACCTATAATTTTCGAAACTCAATTTTAGTAGTTAAAAATAAAAAAAAACTACGAATGCATCTTGTGGAAACGACATTCTAGGATAAGTTTTATTTATTGACAACTGTAATTTTTCTGCTGCTTCTTGCCGGTATCACATACTGCTAGGATAGCAGTATAATCTGCAATGGTGGCTATAGTATCATTTTCTAGTTCAGGTATTTCGTATCTGTATAAAAGGTAGAGCACCGGACCTAATACGCGTCCTTGATGGACTCCTGCTTTGCTTTGTTTCTATAGTTTCAAACCCATAAATAGACAAATATGGATGGAATCATCATCAGATCAGTCCCCCAATGCAAATCTCAAGACAACGTACATACTATATTCAGAAAATTAATTAGGCTGATTAATATTATTCTTCATTTGTAAATAATACCTTATAATAAAATTATTAAAGATAAAAAAACTTACCCTATAACTACAATTGTAAAATCAAGTAAATTCCAACCATTCCGAAGATACGCCCCTTGATGCATGAGGAAACCATACGCCAGTATTTTCATTACGCATTCTGTAGTGAAAATTACTAGAAAGATGTATTCTATTTTTTCCTGAAAAACATACACAGCGTAAATCTAATTGGGCAGATCAAAGTTTGACAGAATTATTATATTTTTATATTTTAAATGTAGTGCCCGAACTAGATTGACGCTTTCTATTACATTGTTTTTTGATTCGGTCGATCAAATGTGTGCTATAATTAGTGTGTATACTTATACTTATAATTCTAACGACTGAGAATAAATATGGATAATAGTGCATTAAATACAGAGTTACAGTTGGGTACAATGTTTTAGTACAGGTGCTAAATTGTAAAATATGACCTCTTTACAAAATGTTCAAAAGTAAATAAAAGAACATTTAAAATTAGCACCAGTAATTGTAATTGAAATACAATAATTGCAACAGCACCCCTACTAAATTTGACTACATTACACAAATTCAAGAATGTTAATAGTCTTCTATATTCGTCGAGTGAACTAATACTCCAGGGAAATAAGATTTTTTTTCGGGACACTGACCCCTCCAAGCAAGGACAGTTGTGTTGAGTAGTTAAACCTCCTCCACGTCCTCCAGCATGCACGAAAACCAACTCGGTTTCCCTATCCATGGAAATGCCTGCCCAAAACATACAAGAACCGCCTTCATATGACACAATTTCTTGTATACAATATTGAGCAAATCGCTCTTGATGGCCTTCATAGACTCGACGCCACCTAGGCAGATCCTACTATCGTCGGACAATAATTTATTCATATACATTTACATTTATTAGAATTGCCGATTTTTTGCTCATAAACATTAGAAAAACTTTCTAATCATTGCCTTAAGGAAAATTATCTTTTCCTTATCCCACATAAGGCGTATTTTCGTTTTTGAACGCAAAAGTAAGTTTATTTATTTTCGTTTAATGTACAACTAAAGCAAATACCTAATCTATAACGTACGGAGCTGTGTTATCTAATTGTTTTATCGGTTTGTTAATTTTCAATAAAAACCTTTATTCCTCTTAACAATAACAAGTTTTTAAAAATAAATAAATATTGGTTTGAAATACCTGGTGATTCCATACAGTGTGTAAAAGCCAAATGGAATAAATTAATTATTTAGGTTACTGTACATATTTATAAAAAATCCCGAAACACGTCAAATTTAAATTATAACTTGACATTCTTTAACGTGAAAATGCAACCCCTACCTTCAACCCCCTTAGAATGACAGGTACAACCCCCAATTTTTAAAATAGGAAGTATAGGCTTGTGATATATCGTTTGAAAGGTCTTTTCATTCTCCATTTAAAAATGTTGTCGCTTTCAAGCTTATTAAGATTAATTAAGATAAAATAAATTAAAATCATGTGGTTACCGAAATTCGCTACAATACAATCAAAAACTAAAATGTAATGCAAAACGTAATAAAATGTAGAACACGAAAAAGAACTATGAATGTTAATGAAGTAGATGTTCAAAATGTTCACCGCGAACGTCTTGGCAACATCCTAATCTCAAAGAAAACTGTCTTCTAACATTATTTAACATAACAGGCGTGATCGACCTAATCGCAAGCGTTATTCGTTCTTTTAAGTCATTTAAATCAGAAGGTTTAGTTTTGTACACATGCCTCTTCACATATCCCCACAAAAAGAAATGAAAAGACATGTCCATCATTTGCTCACAAAAAAAAGTTCTCCTATCAAAATCGTCTTCCATGAGCTCCTGAGTAGGTATCATCTTATAGGGATGCAATTTATTTTCTTTTAATATGTTTACTATCGATGTATGGCTAGCATTGAATGTAGTGGATGCCTGTCTACTCGATGTATGTGAATTTTCCTGAAACTCAAGCAGCACATCTAATTTGAGTTCATCACTCAGTGCATTAGCAGCTGCTTTTTTTATCTGCCTTACATGACCAAACTCGCGAAACTGCTTCTCTATTTTACTTATTGTTCCTTGGGATATAGGCAGTAAATTAGGAATTTTCTCATGAAATAGGCGAGTTACTTCCTGTTGTGTTCGGGTGTTATCTCCATAACCAATCATTTGTAAAACTGTTATTTTATGCATTTCCGTTAATATAACCATTTTTCAGAATTGAATTGAACGAACTTTTTACTTAAATTAAAATACTGACAACTTAAATAAAACAATTTACTAATGCGTGTTAAAATAACGTTGCCACGGAAATTCTTTAAAGTTTTTTAATGGTTACCATCTAAAAACCACATTGCTATGGTTTTTGTTCAATTTCTCAATATCAAGACCTAAACGGGAAATAAGTTTTGAGTATATTTTAGCGAATTTCGGTAACCACATGATTTTAATTTATTTTATCTTAATTAATCTTAATAAACTTGAAAGCAACAACATTTTTGAATGGAGAATAAAAAGACCTTTCAAACGATATATCACAAGCCTATACTTCCTATTTTAAAATTGGGGGTTGTACCTGTCATTCTAAGGGGGTTGAAGGTAGGGGTTGTATTTTCACGTTAAAGAATATCAAGTTATAATTTAAATTTGACGTGTTTCGGGATTTTTTATAAATATGTACAGTAACCTTAATAATGAATTTATTCCATTTGGCTTTTACACACTATATAAGTTTGGTTGTGTGTAAATTCTTGTTATAGAAGTACGTACTACTTAAAACAACTGTCGTTTGTGTGGAGGGGTCAGTGTCACAAACGGGGTACTTATGTACATTTATTAAATAATTAATAAATCTTATCTCTATCAAAAACCATTGCACACAATATTTTCTATTCTGGTATATACATTCATAACAAAATTAATAGAACGGATATATTAAAGGCATTCGGCTCAACAATCGACAGAGCGGTCATTGTTTACCCTACAATTTGACGCTGCTACGTTTAGTTCTCTATTTTTTGCATGTTTATGATTACGCTACAAATACAAATTTAACTATCTTTGAACTGAAAATGAGGTTCATAAAACTATTCATTTGTTATTCTTCTTCTATAGCTATAGCTCTTCTTACGGCGGTCTTCGGGAATTTGGTTTTTAGGTTCATAGGGATTTTTTTTTAGTGTTACAGCAAGATAGACGAAATTCAAGGAACCAAAGAATAAGTTCAATGAAACTGAAAGATAAAGTCTATACGACCGCGGTAAGACCAACTATAATTTTCGAAACTTAATTTGAGTAGTTAAAAATAAAAAAAAAAAACAACGAATGCAGCTTGCAGAAACGACATTCTAGGATAAGTCTAAAGTCCGGAACACACCTATAATCCAGCTTTCCGTTCCTACTTCGATCATACATAGTTCGGCGGCTGTGTACCTTTCTATTGGAAGGATGGATAGTTAAAAACTTTATTATCTTATATAATTTTTTTCGTTGAATACGAATATGTAGTCTCCCATCTCATATTACATAAGATATCATTTTTTAACTATCCACCTTTCCATGTCCACCCGCCAAACTATATATGATCGGAGTAGGATCGAAAGGCTGTATGATAGGTGTGTCCTGGGCTTAAGTCTAGCACCAACTGTCACCAAGATGAAAAAGCATAGGTTAACACTTTTATGAACACGTCGGCGATGTCGAAGAAGATTGTCAGAGCCGGCGCTGTTCAAATTTCCCAAAACTTTGACTGGCGATTAGAAATATTTACATTAGATTATGGTGTCATCCTTTAATAAACTTTCTGTTTCTGGATTATAAATTGAACGACAAAAAAAGTGGCCACCCTATAAATTTCCGAAAATAAAAATTCATTCGAAGTTTTATGCACTGTTTCATATTGCTTCTTATTTTAAATATTTATTGCGATCATATGCTTGTTTTTGATATTTTTGACGTTTATGTTGTTATTTTCTATAGTCGCTGTTTATCTTTTAAGTTGAAAACATTTAATTAAACAGTAATTTAGCTTTTCAAACGTGGATTTTGACTAAATGAATAATTAAAATATGGTGTTATCTATAGTAGATGTTTAGGTATTCCGAGACCTGCAGTACAGAGAGCTTTCTATCGCTTTATAGAGACTGGTACATACTCACGTCGACCTGGTTCCGGTCGTCGAAGAGTTACCTCGCAAAGAGATGGTCGTTTTATTATGATGGAACTTTTAAAAAATCGCCATTCCACTGCATTTGATGCAAGAAACCGTCTGCAGAAGGTTCAAAATGTGAATGGAAGTCAGAGAACCGTTGGAAGAAGCCTCAATAAAAGAGGACTGGTGCCAAAAGGCCAGCTATTGTTCCCGAATTACAACCCAGACGCTGTAGGAATCGATTAATTTTTGCTCGGCAATATCAACACTGGGATATACAGGATTGGAGTCGAATTCTCTTTACTGATGAATCACGGTTCTGTTTAAAGTCTGGCGATGGTCGAGAGAGGGTTTGGAGACAGAGAAATGAAAGATAAGCTTTTATGCCCCAGAGAAGAAAGTTTGGCGGTGATGGTGTCATGGTTTGGGCTGGAATCTCATTTGAAGCTTGAACTGAACTTATTTCCATCAATGACCCCCTGATATTTAACCGGTGTATAGAGGATGTTTTAGCAGAAGCAGTAGTTCCGTTTGGTCCATTTATTAGGGACAATTTCGTCTTTATGCATGATACTGCACGACCGCATACTGCAAGAATCGTGACAAATTACTTAGGGGAGGTAGTAATTAATACTCTAGAATGGCCAGCCTGCAGCCCTGATTTGAATATCATCAAACATCTTTTGGATAAACTTCATTGTATGGTTTAAGTCAACCACGCCAGCCAGAAAGTTTTGCAGAACTTCAAAACATGCTTCGTGAAAAATATGAACGTAGTCTTTAAGTGTTTATTCAAAATTTGTTCCTTTTCCTTCCAAATCGTATGCAAAGGGTTATTGATGTTTTAGTGCATAATATCCGATATTAGACAATTTTGTTTCACTCGTCATTTTTATTTTTTGTAATTCGTTCCGATATTACACTATTTTCTTTTGTAGCCTTCTAATTAAATCAATTGTGTTAAGGAATTAAGCAGTAATGACCATTTTTTGTTTTAAAAATAAAAAATGTTGAGTATAAAATATGAAACAGTGCATAAATCTTCCAATAGCTTCATTTTCGGAAATTTATAGGGTGGCCACTTTTTTTGCCGGTCAGTATTGCCTACTTATTAGAAGCCTGCATAAGAAGTTACATGAAAACTTGGTTGGCAAAATGAATTGGCGTCAGTTACTGTCAATTGTCTAAGATGTCATGTCAAAGATAAAATATTAAATAAATTATTATTGCCCACGTTTTTTAGTTTTATGCTAATTAAATGCCACATAGTGGTAGCTATAGAGCGTTTCACGTTAAGAAAATAACATTAGGCTTATGGAGATCAGTGTTGCCAATACTCTCAGGAATGCGGTTTACTAGATTGTCGATATATTTTTCGAATTTCCATTTTCAATTAACATTTAACTGTAAAGTCAGAATAACAACTGAAGAACCACAAAGCCTTATTATCATTATGTAGTCTCAGAGAACGACATAAAATCGCTGACATATGCACACCATATTATTTTAAGTTGCAATTAGTAATTAGATATATACATTTCAAGCGGTTTAAGTGCATGATTTAACTAAGCAATATTTTCTACTGATTTCTATGATTCATGGTATATGATATTCTTACCGAAAAACAAATAAACTGTCGTTACTATAATTAAAATAAGATAAAATAAAATTTTTTTTTGTAAATACTATTTATTTAATTAAAATCATTTTCCCTACTTTTCATCTCTTGTTTCGAATGGGCACTTTTGGTCAATTACGTTAAAAAACGTTAATTTAATTCATGTCTGTGAAAACGAAAATACAAATTATAGAACTCTGAATCGTGCTTGCGTTCATCGTGGCATCGCTGCGCTTCTATCGTCCATAAGAAATACATGGTCCTATCTCCGCAATGTTATTTTCTTAACGTAAAACGCTGTTTAGAATGTTTTAAAAAATATATATTAATGTTGTGTCCAGAAGCAAATATTAATATGGCCAACCTGATATCTCGGATCGGTGCTCACTAAAATGAACCGATGTATATGCAACACCGAGATGAAATTATAAAAATAGAAAGTGTAACCTGAAAAGTTGTGTAAAACAGAACGAGAGACGGTCTATTAAAATTATCCAAGTATATGCACCCACGGTGAGCCATAGCGATGAAGAAATCCAAAACTTTTACCAAGATATAATACATAGAGCTATGGAAAAAAATAAAATCCACCACCTAATCTTAATGGACGATTTTAACGCTAAACTTTGATTTAAAGAAGATAACGCAGAAGTGGCTATGGGCTTATTTGGATACGTTGAGCAAAACGATAGCGGAGGTGTGCTACTGAATTTTTTTGTTGCATCATCGGCTCTATATCATGAACGCATTTTTCAAAAAGAATCAACAACGTGGTTGCGGACGTGGGCTAGTCCAGATGGCATAACGAAAAACGAAATTGATTTCATAATTACAAACAGAAAATATATTGTCCAAATTGTTACAGTAATTAATAAAATCACTGTTGGGAGTGGCCATTGGTTGTTGGAGCAAAAATATTGATTAACATTAGAAGAGAGAGGCGAGAAATGATAACAGAGAGACATTCTAATAAATGGAAATCGATAGAAGATAGGGTAGCTTATCGGAATCTCATAACTTCAGAACTTAAAGATATAGAACATCTAATTAAAAATTAATTAGACATAGAGATGGATGTAGTCATTTCAGGATAGAAACTATCAGTACAAACAGGGGCTCATGTAAGTATTCTGCCAGAACATGTATACAATTCTTATTTTTCAAACAAAAAAAGTTATTGCCAGCTGATATATTAATCACTGGACCAGGTGGTAATAGACTAAGTGTATTTGGGGTGTTTTCCAGAAAAGTTAAGGTCGAAACCAAAACTGTAGATGAAAAGTTTTATGTGATGACTGGTGCAAAACAATTATTTTTAAGTTTTAAAACCATAGAGCCATAGTTAAGAGTTGATAAACTGTTTAATAGGTTAAGGCGTACTTAACAATGTTATAATATTAAACTGAAACAACGCGCATTGAGTTTTCCTAGACGTGTATCACCACCGTTTAAAAAAACTCTTAAGAATGAACCTGACAAAATATGCAACCAAAGGATCATTAAACCTTTTTATGAACATACAGTCTGGTGTGCTGGTATTGTAATAGTGCCCAAAAAAATGGAAACATATGCATATGTGTAAATTTGTCCCACCTAAACAAAAATGATGATTTGACCTTGGGACAATTAGAAGGTGCTACTATAATGTCTAAGTTAGATGCTAATAATGAGTTCTGGCAACATTTATCACACTTTTTGGTCGTTATAGATTCTGTTGATTGTCATTTGGGTTAACATCAGCGCCAGAGATCTTTGTAGACAAGTTATTCAATTACTATAAGGCCTAGAAGGAGTCATCTGTATATATGTATAAAATTCTGAGAGCTGTACTTTCTAAATTGTTAAAAGCAGGCTGGAGTTTAAATTCAGACAAATGTTTATTTAGGCAGTCAATACTAACAATTATAAGTCATATAACATCAGCTGATGGTATACAACCTGATTCCGAGAAAGTAAAGGCTATCAGTGAATTTTCAAAACCTATCAATGTCAGTGAATTAAAAAGACTACTCGGTATTTTTAATTATCGGAGTAAATTCGTTTCTAATTCAAGTAATATTGCCCATTTATTATACGAGTTGCTACACTCTGATGCTGAGTGGATGTGGGGCAGTTTTCAAGATGAAGCTTTCCAAAAACTAAAAGATGTTCTCATTAGTGCAACAATTTTAGCGCGGTATAACATCTCCGAAGAGACATTGTCTCTGTAGATAGTTCATATGTGTTAGGTGCTGCTCTTTGAAAAGTAGTGAATTTAAGCCGGTAGCATATGCATCAAGAACATTGAGTTCTACTGCCAAAAGCTATACCCAAATTGAAAAAAAAAAGTTTAGGTAATTGTTAGGGATAAGTATGTATGAGTGTTGATAAGTACTCAAACTTAGGTACTGAAAAAATAATCTTAGTTGAAACAGATTACAAACTGTTGGTTACAATTTTGGGCTAAAAAGACTTATATTCTCTTACTCCAGGTCTATAGAGAATGAAACTAAGACTTATGAGATATTCCTACGATATTAAATATACTCCTGGTAAGCCGACACCAGACAAATATAACAATACAATATCATAAAATAGAAAATGTTGAATATTATGTATATCTAAGTCATGTCATCAAACTAGCAAAACCACCTCTATTTCTGTAAACTTAAAGAAAAAGGTGTATAACACATGCATACTACCAGTTTGTACCTACGGCTTGGAGACAGTAGCCCTTACCAAAAATCTGCTAAAAAATTAAAAACAACGCAAAGAGCAATGGAACGAATTATGCTTGGAATATCACTGAGAGACAAGATTAGAAACACCGAGATAAGATGTAGAACGAAGATTAGGAATATTGTGGAAGAAACACAGAAGGAAAACAGGAGGACACGGAGAATTCTAGAATGGAGACTAAAGACGACAACAAGAAGCATGAGAAGACCTCAAAAAAGATGGGTAGATGGCATAAGAGCAGTGGCAGGCAAACAGTGGATTACATTGTCGCAAGATAGAGAGAGATGGAAGCAATTGGGAGAGACCTACATTCAGGAGTGGATGGAAAATAGTTGACAAAGAGAATCAATCGATACTTGCTGATACACTTTCACAATTAAATTTCAAAATTAAATTAATTACCAATGATAAAAAGTTCAAGCAGTGATTCGAACGAATGTTGATTAACAAAAAGTTAGATACAGAATATTATATAGATTGATAATGATAAAAATTTAGCTAGTTAAATGAAACTTTTTATAGATATATTATAGAATGGTTTAGTGGAATATAAAAATGTTTTTTAGGAGTCTCATCAAGGAAATATAATACCAACTTTAGTTTTTTATGTGGGACACCCTATATATTTTGACATTTGTCGATTACATTTTTAATAGTCTTTCCCCTGACATGACATATGATATATCTATTTGAAATGTTTAGAGTTGACGTCATGTTAAAGGCACTTAACAATAAAACACTCGGCAACGAATTTTAACATTTTATTATGAGGATACGAATCCTTGACAGTTTTATTTAGCAAAAATAAAATCAGTATCTAACTTCAAAGTAAAGTAAATACTTAACTACTTATTCCATATTACATCAATAAAATTATCACGAAATAGAACACACTGTATTTTATTAACTTTTTTGTTTCCATTTATAATTTTGTTATCCGATAATATAATATTACTGTCTTTTATTTTTTTTATCTAAAATGACATGTTGTTACATCTTGTAAGAATGTTAATTTCATCGAATAGGCTTTGGTAATGTTAGAACGGCAAATAAAACAAAACCTATGGCCATCTGTGTTTCCTGTCACAATCACTGTTGCAACGGAAAGTATTGTCAGCAAACACATGAAAATTTTGAAAATTATGAAAAATACGATATGTGTTTGGCATATATTAAATGCCACAAGAGTGTTATTGCTGCATCTGAATTATATTTTCAACTCAACCAGACAAGCGAATTTTTAAAGAGCTTAGGAGGGAAATAGGTATTCCAAAGAAAAGTGCTAGAAGAATATCGTACATATGTTTGACAAAAACTATAACCAAACCATTTTTTAAGAAGGATACAATTTGCATAATGGTATACAAGCATTATTGTGAGGAATGCAAATTACTCATTTATCGTAAGAGATACGAAAAAAAATATTTAGGTAAAAGTAGAGGCATAGATAGGTCCATTTTTTCCCTCGGCCCGTTTGATCAAATAGATCTGCGTTATCACTGAAGCTAAAGCTTATTTTGTTTAGGACTCATGGTTAGGCCCATACTTTAAACATATTTTCAAATATACAGGGCCATCCGTATTGACAGAATGGAACAAACTTATTTTTTTTAATAAAACACCCTGTATATTTTTACATTTTTGGTCTCTTGATGTTCTAGTTTTTGCAATATAGGTATTGTATTATTATACGAATTAGTTTAAGAGATAATTACGTTTGGTTTATAAATTTCATAGCAAAATTAACACCCTGCAGAATTCCAGAGATTTGACACCAAAAACCTATTTATGTTCAAAAGATTTTAAATTATGATGATTTAGACTATCATCCAATATTATTACTATAGCGAAATATTTAATTTTAATATACAGCATTGGTCCAAACTTGGAATGAGTTTTTTCTTTATGGAACACCCTGTATTTTGAAATTGTAATCAAATGGTATTTTATGCTACTTTATCATTTTTTATTCAAAAGTAATATTTAGCGATAAAGATCGCATATCCAGTGCAAGAATATTTTAACCGACATGATTAGCTATACTGGAATGACTCAAATCCCCACAGCTCCCCCCATAGTTCAGGGGTTCTGGAGGCAAGAAAGATTCGGTTTTAGTGTTAGTTGTTTTGCTAACTACAATCCCTGTCATTTATTAAAATGTACAAAATGTCGTTCTGTTTAAGTTTTCTATATCGTTTTATTCTATTCTCTACATCCTGTCATATGACATATCGCACGGTCCTGTATGTTGTCGTTTAGGGACTAGGAAGGGGAGAATTAAGGGAAAGAAGAACACATGACAGTTGACATTTGACGTTGACAGAAGATTTGACGATTAAAATATTATATTCGCTACTGCGCATGCGGAGGGGGCGTGGCTTACAATGCTACTGAGATACGAAATTTTCCCAGACTAAAGTGTCGGAATATCTGCTGGTGCGACATTTTTAACTCCTGTTGGATATATAGATATCTTAGAAACGAATTGAAATTACACTTTTAATGAGGAATAGAACAGGCAAGAAATTCTTTCAACAAACTGAAAAAAGTACTCTGCAGCAGGGACATTTCAATTTCTTTAAAGATAAGACTTCTGAGATGCTACGTGTTCTCCGTATTATTTTATGGGTTGGAGGCTTGGACATTAAAGAAAGATGTTTCGGACAGATAGAAGCCTTCGAGTTATGGAGGATATAGGGTAGAAGGAGTCGCGGAAGAAGACGCATCTCCTGGTTAAACAATTTGAGAGCTTGGTTTAACTGCACTTCTGCTGACCTCTTTAGAGCAGCGGTATCGAAAGTGCGAATTGCCATGATGGTTGCCAACCTTCTTAGAAGAGATGGCACATGAAGAAGAAGACAGTGCTACCGGAAACCAACTTTTACCAAGCAAAATGGACCGCGAGGAATCCCAGCTTATTTGTAAATATTCGTGTCATAATGTGCAATCGTCGTAATCGAATGACAGTATCAGAATTATTTTCCTTTATAAAACTTTGATTTGAAAAAACTTGAAGGAAAGGTAGTTTAAATTTGTAAATTGTGTGTACTAGTGAATATGTATGTATGCCACAAGAATTACTTAACACTTTTCAAAGTGTTTAAAAGTCCCAGTGGCATTAAAAAAGGCTTTAACATAGTGGAGAGTGGAAATCGCAGGTGCATCCTTAAAATATATGTAATATTTAGTGGAGGATATATTAAAACGAATTAAAAAAGCTAGTTCAAGGAGTAGAAGTTTGCTGTACTCAAGGTCTAGTTTATGTTTTATTGATGGAACAGATATTTTCTTTAAAAATAGATAGGGAGATTACTATAAAAGATGTTTTTCGGGATAATTTAGAAATTTCAGCTTTATTGCACTGACAGTGAATGGGAATTTTTTGGTTAAATTAATTTCAAATTTGCTTCAGTTAAAATTAAACATTTATTTTTAGATCGAAGCAAAGTGGAGGAAGCTTTTAAAATTCCTTCACAATATTCTTCGTCCAATAAACTTCTAGAAACAGAATATGAAAGCACCGCAGCTAAGATAAAAATTTAAATAAATGCCAATGCTTTAGGTATGCAGATGGTCAAAGCAGCAAGAGAAATGAAGCCATTATTAACTTAATAGCACCATTCCTATACCTGCTTTCTTTAAAACTTTTACTACTCATACAAATCGGCATACTGCAGAGTATATGACCATACCATAAATTGCACCAGAAAAATATAGTGCCCTACTGTAAAATTAGTACTGAATTTATCGGTAATATGATTAACTCAGAGTACCCAGATGACTCATCAAATTTTAGAATTGGCGCATTACAGATATAAGTAAGGCTTTTTGCAAAACCATATGTTCTAAGGTCCATCAATACGTGGGAGCCTTAGATCTGGTGCAAAGGAACCTATTTTGGAACAAAACTAAGTAAAAATGCCATAATTTATAATTATTGGACCAGTACCAGGTGTTAAGCTATGTCCAAGCAGTCCAAGCATGAAGAAGAAGATCCATCTACTTCACACTACTGGTTGAAGGAGGGTCTTGAAGAAATAGAGGCTGGAGAATGGTATGTGAGCCATGGTGATGGGTCACAGTCGTCATATGATGAAAATTATCTCGACATTTTTTCTGACTCAAATTTTTTTTACTTTGTTAATTAAGTTTAGGTTTTTATTTTTTTTTTTTTTAAATGAGGATATTTTGTTGTTTTATTTGTTCCCAAAGATGAAACATAAATATAACATTTTGTCTTAGTTAATATTTAATAAAATCTTAGATTTTCTGCTCGTTTTGGTACTTTTGGTAGGTCGTTCTCAGAAAATTCTCATTATCGACAATATGTTCGAAATATTCTCAATGTTTTTGTTCTTAAGAATTTTCCATCACTATCTGAGAGGAATACATTTTGGTTCCAACAATATCGAGTACCTGTCCATATTTCTGAATTAATTGGAAATTATTTAAATGAAAAATTTTATTGCAGTTCAATTAATTAGAGTCCTGTTTGGTGGCCCCCTCGTTAACCAGAACTAAATTCACCTGATTTTTTTTTTATTAGTGGATTTAAAAAAAAGACAATATTTATAAAACTGACTATAACACTAAAGAAGAATTATTGCAAAGCATCCATCAAGCATTTATAAAAATAAAGCGAGTGCATATACTCATTTGTATAAAATCTATAAGAGGTGTCAATTATTGTTACAACAAAACGGGAGACATTTTGAGGACATATTATAATGTCATATTTTTGTTAAATTCATTCTAGTTGCCGGTGAGCTTATGGATTTCGCCACCCTCCTATTCCCGGGGAAACCATGTATTTCAAAACTACAACCAAACACAAAGTATTTCCATCTCCACCCTTTCCTTCCTCCACTTCCAAACCAACTGGCCAACATGCACTAGCCAAGCGTGACGTAATGGATTAAAACCCCAAAAGTTATTTTCCATAAAAGACGAAACTATTGAGCGGCCCTCAGTCTACGGTGACTACAACACCCCCAACCAAGGTAGCGGTTAAAATATTATTAGAGCAGAGGGTGCTTAGAATCCCCGAATAAAATCAGGTTACTACAAATAGTGACAAATGGATATTACTTCATACAATGTTAGAACTCTTATATCGGTCCAGAAGATGATGGATCTGGAGGAAGAGCTGAAAACAATAAAATGGGACATCATCGGCCTCAGCGAAATAAGATGAAGAGTAAAAGCCCAAATTACTCTTAAATCAGGACACTTATTTTATTTTCGAGAAGAAGAAGACACTTCAAATGGTGGAGTAGGATTCGTTATACGTAGAAAGCCTTTAAATCTAAAATATGAGAAAATTGATTCAGATTTTCATAATAAATCCCGCCAAAATCCTTAAAAATCGTAAAAAAATAATTTTTTGTAGTTGTTTAAAGGTGTTTTGACCAATTTTTGAATATCTTAAAGGCCTCATTTAATTTAGAATATATAACCTATAAAAAACCTTGATTTGATCTATTTTAAAGACTAAAATGGAGAAAATCCCCTCAAAGGCCCTAAAACAACAATTATTCGGATTTTTAAAGTTAGCACACCACACTGAAAAATTTGAAAAAAACCAGAGATATAGATTTTGATGAAATACATAAAATAAAAAAAAATTGGACCTGCAGCCACCCCCAAAAAAAGTTATATTTTTTTTTCTAAAAAAAAAATGCATTTTTAAATTTAGTGCATCCCACCTAAACAAAAAACAAACGAAAAATTGACGTTTTTGTGGTAGGGTTTGAAGAGAGTGGGTGGCGGACTAAAATTGCACTGAGCATTATTTTTTAATTACATAGAAAGTAAAAAAAGTGAAAAAAATATAATACTGGTAGTGAAGGCATTTTGACTATCTTAATGGGGGTTACCATTTATTTTCCATTTTTTAAGTTGATTTATATTATTTTTGGTAAATAAAACTGTAAAGGGTTAGTTTCCGCATAAAAAAATGTTAGAATGTGTTACTAATTGTTAGTATCTTTAACGTGATATCAAATAAACAATTTATTTGCACAGTAGCACCAATGACTGAAAATAGATATATAATATGTTATATTAGGTGAGAGGTAATTAAAAATTTAAACGAAAAGTATCAAAATATATAGGGTGTCCCACAGAAAAACACAAGTTGGTATTATATTTTCTTAGTCTGGCCTCCTAAAAAAAATTGTACGCCACTGAACCGTTTCATAATAATATTTATTAAAATTTTTAACAGTTTACAAAAATTTTTCTTAATAAAGACTTTTCTGTACTTCGCGGAAGACGGACGGGCGGGGGAGTTCTCGTCCCCGATACGGCGCGTCCCACTGGCTGATAGGGAAATGTCGTACAGATATGTAGGACAGGTGTGAATAAGGTTTTACCAAATAAGCACCCGTGGACCAACTGAGCACATGGCATAGAGCAGCAGCTATGACATTAATTCATTAAGACTATAGCGGAATTATTTCTACTGTTGGCTGAATGACAGATACTCATGGACGTATATCACATAATGATTCAACCGTACGTGATACTGCGATCAGGCTGGCAAGGGTAAACCACCTGATTATATTCCCGTGACTACACTATCATGAATGTATCGAATCAGTTAGATATGCTTAGCGATCCGATTAGCAATCGGAGCTCAGTTGGTTCCGGGCCAACTAGTGTCAAATGGGCTACCGGGCATGTGTTTGTGAGCAACCAGACAACACATGCGAAATTGGCGCCTAGAAAAAAATCAAATTTTCAGTTAAGAAAAGCAATGGGAATAGCAACCTGGAATGTTCGAGGATTAATGCAACCAGGCAAACTGCATACACTACAACAAGAAGTCGAAAGAGAGGATATATTAATATGCGGATTTTCGGAGACCCATTGGAAAGGACAAGGATACTTACGAACGGCAGATCATGTTGTATACATATCCGGAGCAAATAACACAGGAAGAAATGGTGTTGCAATTATGGTGACTAAAAAAGTTTAACAATACGTGTATGATTACCAACCGATAAATGATAGACTTATAAAAATAACTTTACTAGCATCACCAAACAAAATGACATCCTTCAGGTCTATATGCTAACCTCAGACGCGTTAGACATTGAAGTGGAGGACGTATACTCCGTTATTGAAGACACAATAAGAAATATTTCATCTAAAGAACCACTCATAATCATGGGCGATTTTAACGCTAAGGTAGGAGAAACAAGAAATGATAACATCCAAAATGTAGGAAACTATGGGTTAGGTATTAGAAACAGCTGAGGCTAACGGTTAATAGATTTTGCAACCGAAAACAGTCTGGCCATTGTAAATACAATGTTCAAACAATCATGCCCGTCGTTTATCGACGTGGACCAGCCCAAATGGAGAATACAAGAACCAAATCAACTACATATTGATTAGAAACAGATGGAAGACATGTTTAACAAACGTAAAAACTAGACCAAGAGCTGAATGTGGATCCGATCATAAATTGTTATGGGCTTGCTTCAAGATGAAGCTTAAAAGAACAATGCCGCACCAAAATCAAAACAGGCTGGAGATTTTAATCCGAAAACATTTGGAGATGCATTAAAGGAAACTAGTATGTTAAACACACAAGACAACCCAGAAAAAATGTGCAAAGGTTTCAAAAATGCCATAGAAACCTCTTTAGAAAGAACTAGAACCGAGAAAAAGATCATCAAGAAAAAACACTGAATGACAGACAGAACGCTGCAACTTCTCGAAGAGCGAAGGAGAATCAAATCTCTCATATATCAAAACGACAGTAACAAAAACGATTTAGCAAGGTTAAATACACAAATTAAAAAGCATGTAGGGATGATACAACATACAAATATAACAACATATAAATGAAGAATGCGAAAAACTAGAGAGACATGCAAACCGGTATGAATCCCATGAGCTATATAACAAAGTCCGATATATATCCAGGGAATTTAAACCAATCAAACAATAATGGATCAAAACCAACATATTATAAATGACGAGAAAGGGATTGCGGAGGTATGGAGAAAATATTGTTAAAGTCTGTATGCAGATGATCCTCAGAATGCAAATCACTACGAGTTCACTGCAGAGAGAGAACCAAACATTTTAAAGTCAGAAGTAGAAAAAACAATCAAAAAGTCAAAAAATAGAAAATCTCCTGGCACAGACCAGATCACCGCAGAAGCTTTAAAAGAGACTGGAGATGTTGGAGTAAATGTTATGCATATGATCTGCAAAAAGATTTGAGAAACCGGAGAGTGGCTCAACGACTGAAGAACATCCACTTTCATCTATTAATTCAAAAAAGAAACTCCGTTAGATTGCAGCAACTACAGAACGGTAACCCTAATATCCCATGCAAGTAAGGTTCTACTTCATGTAATACATGAAAGACTTAAAGCTTTTCTATTAACTCAGATATCAGAAGAACAAGCGGGATTTGTCCCAGGAAAAGGCACAATAGAACACATCCTTAATGTCAGACAACTAATCGAAAAAACTCGTGAATCCAATACACCTATGCTTATGTGCTTTGTGGATTACACAAAGGCCTTCGATAAAGTCAAATGGCAGCAGCTATGGTCCATACTAGCGGAAATGGGCACACCACCGCTTAATTCAACTAATTAGAAGTCTATATGAAAATAATAAGTGCCCAGTAAAAATAAACAACACCCATTCCGATAATTTCAGAACAGAGGCAGGTGTCAGGCAGGGATGCATAATCTCGCCAACTCTGTTTAGTATCTACAGCGAACACATTATGCGAAAGGTACTAGACGGATGGACGAGTGGAATATCAGTAGAAGGTCAAAAAATCAGTACCTTGAGATATGCTGATGACACTTTAATATCCGCGGCAAATCAAGAAGAAATGGAAGACATAATGAGATGTCTGGAGGAGAAAAGCAAAACATATGGACTAAAGCTAAATAGGAGTAAGACAAAGATCATCAAAGTAGACAGAGCTCGGAATAATCTTCAACACATTAAAGAAATTGGGGGCTTTAAAGTAGTAAATAGTTTCATATACTTGGGGTCCCTAATAACAAATGACGGAGGGTGTGACAGAGAGATACGTAGAAGGTTGACTATTGCTAGAACAGCTATGATGAAACTGGTAACAATTTGTAAAAATTCTAAAATAACAATACACACAAAACTAAGGCTGGTAAGGGCACTCATTTTTCCCATAGCCACATATGGGTCCGAAACGTGGACCTTAAAGAAATCGGATAAAAATAAACTAGCTGCTTTTGAAATGTGGGTATACCGCCGCATGTTAAGAATATCCTGGATTGATCATCGCACTAACGTATCGATATTAGAACAACTTAAAGTAAAGAATAGATTGCTTAAATAAATACAACAGAGATATTTGTAGTATTTTGGACACATTGCTAGAAGAACAGGTACGATGGAAAAACTGATAGTCGAGGGTAGAGTTGAAGAAAAGCGACCTAGGGGAAGATCTCCAAGCCGTTGGGTAGATCAAACAAAAATATTGATTAACCAAGGGTTACATGAAGCCGAACAACTACCCCAGGACAGGGAAGAATAGGGGGAAATCGTGAAAAAACTGTAAAGGGCTGATGGTGTCACCACATCCCAAAAGGGATTAGGACTGAGGAGGAGGATAACCCTGTCGTTTTTCACATTATTCAATAATCGCCCTCTATCTTGATAATATGGAGAGCTATTGATTATTTTATTTAGTAATAGTTACTTTAATGGAAAAAAAGTCATGACAGCTTAACTACTTATTTTCCATCCCCTCTACTTTTCGGTATACCGTGCAAAACATACCAATTTGAGACACCCTGTACAAACAATGGTAACCAATGCAAAATTATAGGAAAAGGACAACATATCCGAAAAATAATAACGGAAAAAAAATACGGAATGCTATATGTATATGGTTCAAAGTAGAAAAATAAGCGGGAAGCATGTAGCATATCTACTAGTTATTGTTCAAGAGTGATAAAAAATACCAATTGATACAAACGGATAAAAAAATAACCCTGCAATATAATTAGTATAACTATAATAATACAATTTGATGTTAATCTACTTCATCAGTTTATTTTATTTAACTCATGGTTGCAAAATGTAATTTGTATCAACTGCGTTAAAATAAATCTAAATTTAAATTACAAGTCACACCACAACATGAATATTAAAGGTAATTATTATATCATTATATGATAGAGCCGAAATTACATTCAAAAAGATTTCTTTAAATGACACAAATAAACAGAGATATGGTTTATATAAAACCAAACTGATCCATGAGCAGTAAAAAAACAAAGGATTTTAGTTATAAAATACCTTTTGAATACGAAAACTTAGATTTGAATAAAGTTTAAATAAGTGATGGGGACTGGCCTATAGAGTGTAGACGTGTACGTATAGGTCTGTAAATTAGTCCCGATTTTTGCAATTATGCAATTATGAAATTTGCAATGATATTTTCTTCATTGCCGCATGCGACGTGTTCCAGCCAACAAGCAAGTTTTGCAATATTTATGAACAATTGTCTAGTTTTTTGTTATCAACCTACTGATAAGAAATCAATTAATTCCGACAAGAATCTAGGCTTTTGGCACACCAGCATTTATAGACAAGACATTTTACAATATGAGTTTGTTAGTTATGGACATTCCTGGAGAAGTATATAATAATATTGATCACTCCGTTGCTTTTAAATACAAAAGCAATAAAATTATGAATAATAAATCTACAGTCAATACCATAGCAATGCCCACATCCAGTAACATCGAATCTTCAACAATCACATCTTACGTTGCTTTAATGAAATCTAGACCCAAGCCTTCCTTTCCTAAAAAGGAGTAAGCAATTATTTATCACTCAGAAGAAAACTTTTCGACTATGTAAAATCTACTGGTGATATTATTGGCACTACAAATTAATATTTGTATCTTGAATCTCGATCAGCCAGATCTGCATATACCTAAGCAAAGTTGAATTTTTTGACCAGCTTAATATCAACAATCCCACTCGCTCTAGTAATCGCTCGAGACCTACCTCTTAGGAGATTAGTTAGTCCAGCAAAACGTTTCATAATTTCTAATGTCTGTCCCTCAATTCCCCAAGATCTCGTAGAAAATGCTTTGAACGGCCTAAGTTTAAAACTCGCTTCTCCCGTCTCTTTCTTAAAAGCTGCATATCCTCTCATTTCGAAGACAAGTGTACATAATTCCACCTACTGAAAATTATGAGCTTCAGATCTCACTAGTCATTAAATTCGATTCCACACAATACCGTTTATTCTTGTCTACTGATAGAATGGAATGCTTTATTTGTAAGCAAGCTGGCCATACAGCTGCAAGTTGTACAAATTATATTCATGCCTCCTCTTAAAGACTTATTACTAATATAAAATTCAAAAAAACACGTGAAGAAGAAGTCAAAAATGGATCCCACAGATAAATCCAAAATGTCAGATGCACCAAAGTAAATAATCAAGAATCTCTAAACCAACAGCCCTCAAAGCTTCTTTACTTCACCAGATAATCTCATAGCCTTTTTTGAGAACGCCCCATCAGGTAGTAACCTCACAATAGAAACCCAGCAGAGCTGGGTTTCAAAAATAAAAGGGTTTCAAGAACAAAAATACTCTATACAAGGTCTTACAAAAATGTAATCCTCGGCCAATTAGCGCCGCAAAAGCAAAAACGAATATGTATTACATAATTTCATTGCTTTCTTCTCTTTACTTTCTCTTTTATTACTTTTATTGTAAATAATAAGGTTATGTGAAATGTAATGTAAAATTTATAGTAACACAATTAACCCAATCCCTCTCATCCAACATTACAGCAGATTAAATTAATTTTATACCGTATATATCAAAACAATTTGACAGTAGAGTTCCTCTAAGTACCGTCACATAATGGAATAGATGGTAACGAAAAGGCAGATAGTCTAGCTAGGTCCGCAGTAACCAATTCAGCCGCATCAGTGGAAAATCTAACGGCGCATTTGGGTTTAAAACCTTACTTAAAATCAAAATTGCTCGATGTTTGGCAAAACCAATAGAATAGAAGCACCACTAAATTGATAGAAATAAAATCTTCCATCCTTCCATGGAACTTCTGGCCTTCAAAGCAACCTCAAGTCATAATAATACGTCTCAGATTGGGACACATGAACACATGAATACTTTTGTTGAGGAAAGAAGAGGAACCAGTGTGTTTTGTTTGTGAATGTAAAGTGACAGTGAAACAAATTTTGATTGACTGTCCAATATAATGAGTTGAAAGACTCTATCATCACATTCCAAAAAGATTAAAAGAACTTCTAAGAATCTAAATACGTAGCTGACTTGATAGAATTCTTCTTCTTCTTCTAAAATTTATTACAATACATCAATAATATATATTGTATACATTATTATTTAATTAATATTTTGTATATGCCTATGTATGTCTTTATCATTTTTGTATTTTTCTTATGCTAATAACCCTAAGTGGTTGAAGCAAAATAAATGAAAAAAAAATTAACTAAGTGTCAATAACCTTGTACTTGAGACACAATGAACTAAAAAAAAAATAAATGACGGATTTGACCGGTTTTTGATTGTTTATTTTATCTAAGAATACAACACTGAAAACTATTATTTTTACACTTCCACAAAATGTATTACAATTTATTATCACTACAGCTCTTTCGACAGAGTACCTTTCTCAAGTGATGTATTTTACTATGCGTCTACAATTTATAGTCATTAACTGAATAAGTTGAGAAAAGAAGAGCTGTTAGTCTCAAGTTGATCATTCAAAAATGATATCTGTATTTTTTAATTTATTTATTTTCATATATTCTAATAAAGTAGATTAAGGCTTCATTTTGAATGTAGGGAATTTTAAATTGGACGTTAAAAGAATTATCAGGATTTAGAAGATGAAGTGCGTATATAGAATATGTTTTTCTATGATTAAAAGCCCTTTTGTGTTCTGATATACCTTTGTTAAAGGTTCCATCAGTTTGACCGATGTAAGTTTTTAGACAGTCACCATATGTAAGTTATACCACTGTAAAAGTATATTTTATTCTGGCTCTTGTTGTTGTTAATATAGTAAAAGTATTTTGTGTATTTTTATTAGTAGATACTAAATGTTAGATGCATTTTACTACTATTAATAAGAGTAATAAGTTTTTTTTACTGAAGTACAATATCCATATCCTATTTATATTTATCCCTTAAAAACAAAGTTTATTTAGGACAACACCATATTCTAATTAATAAGTAAGTACTTTTTAAATCTACAGTAGAAGTGATTTAAACAATGCTGGCTCTGATCGCTTTGTGGCACAACTTTGACTGTAAAGATAGCTCAATCAGTCGAAGGGTTAGGATGGTTTGTGCAAGTTTAACTCATAACACATAATCACGCAATACGAAAAATCAGTGGGTGTGAATTTTCTGAAATAAATAGATGGGATATAAGATAAATTCTTATGGAGAAACCAAGAACATAATGATGATGATAAACTATTTCCAAGTATACAAAGTGTCTCAACAGCTTAACTTATGTTTCAGTATAAATTAAAAAGCATAATGTTAATCAATGCATTGTATATAATGTTAGCGTATAAACGGTAGTTTGCCAAGTACGAATATAAAACTACCTTAATATCGAATGAGAAAACGTACTTACCAAATATGCGTTGGTAGTATTTGAGTCGGTGTTAGGAAAAGGTGTATAAACAGCTAAGGCAACACAATTTGCGAATATTGTAAGAAGAATTAACCATTCAAACGGTCTGAAAAGTTTAAGTTAAGGAAAACACATATTTCTAAGAATGTAAATCAATAAAATAATTATCACAAATATAATAATATATACCTAATATATTAAATGATATTTTGTTTATAGAGTTAGAATTATTACCATCTTTGATTATGAAGCACTACTTTCAATAAAACAAGGTCATAACATTCTTAATATTTTTTTCTTATAGAATAAAAATTCTAATACAATTCCATCATTACGTAGTACTTAACTTTAACCAATATATTTTGTTTATTATGTAGTTTATAACCCGTAATATAAGATTGTATAAAAAACCTAGTGGCATCAATTTTATCCTAATTTACACCTTGCTCTATTTGATATGTCAACGAAAATGTGTTATTAGAGGCAGTGGATATGCGGAAGTGGTATAGAGTACAGTCAAATTGTATTTTCGTTTCAAGTGAGCTTATTTTATTGGCAAAAAACTGTGTTCTGAAAAGTTAGTTAATTTTATTTCAAAATTTTTACTGTTATTGAAATTAATTTAGAATAATAACGATTATTATTATTAACAGTCGCAAAAATTTTGAAAAACCTTTTCTCATTAACGTTACCATTAGATTTAAGGCAAACAAAAGGGGTAATTAAAGCCACATTTAAAAATTTCTAAATCTCGCCAGGATTTAGGAGGTATTTTATAATAAGTGACTTTTATATGGTTTCTAACAGTTCTTAATCTTTTATTTATCTTTTTACTCCATTTATCTCAATCTTCTTCTATTTTCTGCATCACTATCATATCATCATTCAATTCAATAATAAATGTATTTCCACGATTCATGTGGAAGAGCCCAATCTTCTTAAGCTGAGTATCCACTATGTTCGTGAACCTCTTGCTACTGCTACACATAGTGGATACGTTCGCGCTCCCGCAGCGTGCAACGATGCGCGCTCCAATAGGTGGCAGTAAATTGGGCGAACACAAAGGCGAGCTCGGTTAAATGAAGTGGTCAGAAGAAAAATGTTAAACTCTAATCAGGTTGTACCGAAACTATACAGTGCTGTGGGATCCCCAGGATGAGAATCTCAAAAATAAAAAAAAAGACGCCTGAGTGGAACTGGGAAGAGGTATGGATATATAGGGGCGAATATGCAAAGATAAAATGAAAATGCTGTTTTCGAGGTTTCGAAGAGACAAATCAAAACAAAAAAAAGCAGTAAGACTGGGAAAAATAGGTAGCTGGAGCATTATTAAGTGGTATAAAATAAAACACTATGGATAATTGTTTACTTTATTTTTCACATTTCAGGTGCATCTGAATTGGTTTGCGTTAGAAGCATTGTCATAATAATAAATCGTGATAAACCACGACGGTCATTGAATATAGTAAGTTATTATTTAACTATATTATTTTCATTCAATGATAATATTGAAAACGTGCGTTTCAGTCAATAATTGTTTTGGAATAAAGTAGATCCTCCTTTAAAAAATAATCCCATAATTCCTTTCTTATTTCTTTTGCTTTGTTATTAGACCAACGTGCACAGTTTCTTATTGAGTGTAATGTTTCATCTTCCGCTTTACCACAACACTAAGTATCTGAATAAGCTTTTAAATAGTTGTGCAAGTGAGCGATCGTCAGTACCATAACTGCTGCTTTGTCTGGTTCTACATTAAGGGATTGGTGCGAAGGTTGATGCGAACATTTCTGACAGAAGGATTTTAATTCGCGGGTGGAGCGGACCATATTTTCTTTATAAAAGGTATCCATGTAGAAGGTAACCGTATGCCATTATCTCTTTTATTGAGACAATTTGGCCTTTATTCAATTTCTATGGTTTCTCGGATAATTCTTCTAGTCAAAAGTCCATTCCCTCCTCGTATATTTTAAACGGTTATTGATATTATAGTAAAATGTGGAGGGAGGTAATAAACAGACGTAGGCTTCTCAACTACTTATAACAGGTGACGTAATAGTGACAGATGACATTACAGCACCACTGTGACAGATAATTTTAACTGGGACCTTATGGCAAGTAATACCTCGTTTGAAAGGTGTTGAAAATACCTATTCAGTCATAATAATTTTGTTTGAGTTTAAGCTCATTTTGAAGAATAAATTAAATAAATACTTAAATTGTAGCTTCTCATTTAATTAATAAATATTTAACAACCAGTTCTTATAGTAAGTGTTCAAAATGTGCTCCATATACTTCATGACATTTATGCGTCCTATTTCTAAACTATTGCCGTACTCGTTCAAATGTGTCGGGGAAAATTTCCCTACATTCTTCATAAATTCGTTGTTTCAAAATGTCAATATTGTCGGGTGCTGTAACGTAAACTTTAGATTTCAAGTATCCCCACAGAAAAAAATCTAATGGTGTGAGGTCCAGTGACCGAGCTGGCCATTCTAGCGTACCTCGTCGTCCAATCCATCTACCACGATATTCATCATCTAGGTAACATCTCACTGCACCATAATGGTGTGCAGGAATTATTTCCATATTTACTAATTATTAACACAGCTGCTACTTTGTCGGCTACAGTAAAAATTCTGCCTTTGTAAAAATTTAAACGTCTCGTTCAACACTAATTAAACTTAATATTAACTAAGAACAACTAACTAAAAACAACTTGACTAAACTAAGCAGAAACAAACTAAATATTCAGCTATAAACGCTTTTGCAAACTAAAAACAACTAGAGAATTGACAAACGTCAACTTTTTTGATAAATAACCAAAGCCGGAAGTTAAAATTTTTATTAATTAAATGCCAAACTAGAATTTTAGTATTTAATTTATTCGTCAAAATCATCTTAAATCCAAACAAAGTTAGTATGATTGAATAGGTATAAAAATAATTGTAGTTTCGCATTTAATTAATAAATATTCTAACGTTCGCCTCTGGTTAATTGTCAAAAAAGTTGACGTTGACGTAAAAACAATTAGAGAATTAAAAAACGCCATCTTTTTGACCAGTAACCAGAGGCGGAGGTTTTAATATTTATTAATTAAATGCGAAATTACAATTTTAGTATTTATTTAATTTATTCATCAAAATGAACTTAAACTCAAACAAAATTAGTATGATTGAATAGGTATTTTCAATACACTTAAAACAAGGTATCATTTGCCAGAAGGCCCTTGTTAAAATTATCTGTCACAGTGGCGCTGTAATGTCATCTGTCACTATTACGTCACTTATTATGACTAGTTACGAAGCCTACGTCTGTTTATTACCTCTCTCCAAATTTCACTAGTATAAGTATAACCGTTTAAAAGATACGAGGGGGGAATGGACTTTAGACTAGCACTGTATATAAAATTATCTAATAGTTTAGAGCAATATTCAACTCGTCCAGTGTGAACCTTAACTGGACTGCTGCAGTTCTATTAATAGAATATCCTACGGCAATGTTTTCCTTTCTCATTTTAATCATTTTGGACGAGCCGACGCCGATGGGGTGGTAACTTCCTGACTTATATTCTGGTTTCCCCAGTTTTAGGTAGGTTTATAAACATTTAAGACTTCTGTTTTATTTATTTTTCTACTCCTCTGCTTGAGAGTTGTTCGTTATCAGCACGGATTTCCATATTTTTGCCAGTAGTTTGCTTTTCGATCGGCTAATATCTTCAACGTTAATCTGACAAATCCGGATGGGTCCAAGAATTTTAGGCTTTTGGTTCTCAGACGCCTAAAATTATGTATATATATATATATATATATATATATATATATATATATATATATATATATATATATATACATATTCGGATAAATTTACGTGGTCAGGAAAATGAAAATTACTAGTTCTCGGGAAGAACCGCGTTGAGAATTTAGTACTCGACGTTTTGGCACCCATTTTGGAGCCATTATCAAGAGGGATATGGTTCCTTTCGAGTTCGGGGCCTCAATCTGTCTACTCCCCTCACTCGTGACGTACCAGTATCGTGTTTTGTAAAAAATTATTTATATATATATACATATATATAAACGATATTATGAGAAATAAATAGAATATGACTTGTTCACTCGTTCTTCAAGGCAAATAGACTAAGGATTACATAGACTGGAGTTGGTTGATGTAGTCAAAAACTACGTGGGCTGTTGTAGATTATGCTTGATCGAGTTTTCCAAACCGATTTTAATTGAAATTTTAGTTTGTGTTTTTGAACGCAGCTTTGTACGGGTTGGCGCTGTATTTATAAATGGTATATCCGTAAATAAATAAATAAATGCCTCTTTACTACTTCAAAGACGAACTTGAACAAGTAAATAAAACTTGTATAACGTCTCAAGGTGACATAATGTATCATTACTGATTGAATGTGTGCTAAATACTTTTAGATACCCCTTTGTTAATATTTTAAGGCGATTGAATCTTTCTTTACTGGACGAAAGACGAAAGAACATGAATACTTGTAGATAACCGTTCGATTAAGTGTCCAACGGTGTGAATAAATAAGTTTATATACTTGTATATTTCGAGTTTTGTAATAAAACATAAGAAAAATGTAATGGTATTTACATTTATCAGTGATCCTTCGGCACTTTGTTGTTATCTTAAAGACAAACCCCTGGGAGCTATATATTGCGTAAATTTTGGAAAAAATCATTAGCGGAATTTTTTAAATATTTTCACCTAAATCTACGGCCACATTGAATATAAATAAAAGCTGTAATTAACAAACCAAGGGAAAAAAGTTTTGCCACTTAAAGAGTTAAATCTAATTCTAACAGCATAATTTTATGTCTTTTCAAGAATACGCTCTGTAAGGAATTTCGATAATGTACCACCAATTTGTTTTATAGGAAGAAATTATCGACAGCTAGTTTTTGGGATGTTTGACTTGAAGAGGGTTTGAAGGGTGCGGGAAGTGGCAAGCGAAAGCGTAAGTCGCTAATAGGGTGCTTTACTGAAAACAAGGACGCGAAAGCAAACAGATAATATTTCGTTTATATTGGGCGGAAGTTCTCTAATTTTGTTACAAAATACTTGAACCAGTTTTAACAAAACCAAGTTACACAGCAAGGACTTCGTGAAAATAAGTGATTTATTTGCGTTATTTCTCTGGTACACTG
This sequence comes from Diabrotica undecimpunctata, assembly GCF_040954645.1. Lineage (NCBI taxonomy): Eukaryota > Metazoa > Arthropoda > Insecta > Coleoptera > Chrysomelidae > Diabrotica > Diabrotica undecimpunctata. The sequence goes on along the minus strand of NC_092812.1, from coordinate 68,724,732 downwards.
CCAGTGGTAATACAGATAGCTTTATTGCTTATTTAAAATCTTTAAAGAGGTTATTTAACTTTTAGCTTGCAGTTATTTAACAAATTAGAGTTTTATTAGCTAAATGTAAATACCTAGTTTTGCAAGAGTTATTCAGTTAGGTACATGAAATATTAATAAATAACAAAATTTTATCTGTGTGCATCAAGTCTTAAACCTCTTGTATAATCCTCGTCTACATTCAATCTGTATGCTAATTGTGCTTTTCCTCTTTTTACTTCTCTACTTATAAAATATAAATAGCACGTTACAAAACGAGTGGCATAAAGCTAAATGGTATGTTATATATTGAGACAATTTTAACAATGTCTTAAGATTATCAAATACTTTTTGGCAGTCTGTTTTCCACACTGAATTTTATATTTTTCCTTGACAGTCTGTTTAGTGGTGCGGCTATGATTTATTTTATGTAATAATTTTACAGCGATAATCTTTTCAGAATCTGGTGCTGTACCCTTACTTGAAATTTTGTGCCCCAAGGATAATCGTTCTTTCTTCATAAACGCATTTATTTGAATTTAATTTATTTTCCTTAGTCTTTTTAATGCCTTTACTAGGTTTTTAATATGTTGTTCTCCAAGGTACATATTCTAGTGTTGTACTGGAAGGTCCTCCAGAAAGTGGGTCGATTTCAACAGAAGTGTGGCCATTTTTAAACATAAATGATTCTTTTATCTACTTTTTGCTCGCACTTTTATCTTCAAAAAACTTTTAAATAATTTTTTATGTCTTGTAAGCTTTTCAGCAATAGCAAAATGCGACGAAGGCAAAAAAGACGCACACAAAACTATGTTTCTATCGACTAGACAATTTCCGTTGAAAAATGATGAAGAATTACTGATTACGCTTGTACCCGACAGAGAACACTGGAACGTTTTGGTCATCATCATCAGTGGCGTTACAGCTCTTTATGAGCCAAAGTCTTCTTCAGAACAATCCTCCATTCGCCCCTGTCTCTAGCAAGTCTTCTCCATGCTCTAATTCCGATAGACTTCAAATCATTTTCTAGGTTGTCTTGGTACCTAAGTCTCGGTCTTCCTCTTCTTCGTTGTCCGATCGGCCCTCTTCGGTCAAAAACTTTTCTGACTATGGCATCTTCCTCTCGTCTGATTACATGACCTATCCATCTGAGGCGTGCTACCTTAATGAACGTTTTGGTGCGAATTTATAAATTTAGTCGAATACGAATATATGTTACTCTAAAGATCTAAATTGCGTGTTTTTGTCAACGCACAACAGCCGACATTGAAAGATTTATTGGTAAAAACGGCAGATATTTCACAAAAATCTTGTTCTTTTCACCTGATACTGTTACAAGTTTCAAATCTCTGGTAATTTTTGTGGAGGCCATGCGTATTCAGGTTATGTTTACATTTTGCTATTTGTTCGATTGTTTCTTGCAGATCTTTCAGATTGTTCATTAGAGCTTGTGGATTATCTAAACTGCTAAGACCTTAAAAATATATGCGCGTCGCGCATCGTCTTACTTAGCTTAGCCTACAAGCCTCTTAAAACACTGATCCTTAACAGAATTGATCAAAAGCTATTTCAAGCAATACCAATTGAATAAGCAGAATTCACGTCGCAAAAAGCACCACTAATTAACTACTCATATAGAGGCAGGTTACCAAATAAAGCTGAATACTTCTACGAAATTTACTGACTTATCGGATGCGTATGACACAGTCTGAAAATATGCTCAAAATTATCCTGCAAAACGATTTCTTGACTTCTAAATAACATGCAGGGCATCAGAAACTTTATGCCCATATGGCTGAATAGCACTTACACAAAAATCGTAGCTCAGCTTGCCTTTTATATCTGGAAGGATCAAGTTTACACCAATCAAAAACAGAGCTACCAATGCTAAGCCACATAGACCATAATAAGCCACTCCATCGTCAACATGCTTTACTCAGAGTTTTCTAAAAAATACCTAAATAAAGCAATACAACTGCGGTCTAAAAATTTCTAAATCTCCACCTAACGAAAGAAAATGCAGAGCGATAGTCCAACCCAATATTGAAAAACATAACATGCATCACAGAAACTCCATCAGGTTTTGACCTCCCTCGAAAATCATGATCAAGCCTCAACAGAATACGAACGGAACATGGAAATTAGGCAGACTCCTTTACAAATGGATTATGAAAATTTCTGCCGAATACAACGGAACCTATTAGGTCTACCTGAACCTATTAAGTCTGATAATAATCGAAACGAAGCAAAAAACTAGCAAATTGAGCATACATTGTTGTGATTTACAAATCTACACAACTAAAACGGTTAAGTCGATTTATATAATCGACTGAAAGAGTCGAATTTGTAAAGTAATTTTTTCATAAGACAAGCCATATCCAACAAAAGTTTTTTAGCTCCTTTTTTAGATAAAATGGCAACGAAGACGTTGATATCGAAATAAATTACTACTTTACTAATAACTAATAACTGATAACTGTTTTTTCTTGTTAATAATTTAACTATACTGTTAATTAAATTCATTTTGCATCTATATTTAATTCAAACAACATAAATGTTGGTTTAATTCCTAACGTATTCTATTGATTACGACTCCAAAGGAAATGCATAGCGGGATTCACAGCGGGAACAAGATATCGAGAAATTGTCAGCATCTTGAGGCACTTACGCCAAATGCACACGTGCCAGTAACGGAGATATATAAAGCACATTATTCTGCAACCGTCAATGGTGTACTTTGGTATAATAAGATCTTACATTTTGATAAAACTTAGAGCTGTTCTTTAAATCATAGACTTTCAAATTGTATTATTTTAGCTATGATTTTTTACTTAGACTAACTTGATTATAAACCTACATCACTATGATATAAAATGGATTAACAACTAAAAAAACGTCTTGTCCTCCATATTTTAAAACTATGGTACCTATATTTAATTTTCGTATTATTTTCCAAGTTCCAATCTAAGAATATATTTACCTTACAGTGGTCTAAAACTGTTGGGTTTGGGTATACGTTCTCTTCATATTATAGTCATAGTCATACCCCCATTAATTTATGGTAATTATTGAGTATATATCGATATTTCGGTATATCGTTGTCGGGTTTCGTTATTAAAATATCCACTCCGGAGAATCTGAGTACATTTTTTGCTCTCTTCAGCAAATCTCTGGCGAAAGAGAACAGTCAATAGTAGATTGTCGTCCTTGTTTGGGAAAGTATGTACTATTTCTTTCTTATTTTTACATTTAATATTTTTCTGTTACGGTACTGTAATGTTATCTAATTCAATACTATTCTAACGACTTTGGTAAAATATATTGTTTCCTGTTAAATTGCTAAACTGGTTGTCTCATGTATTATGTTTAAGTGCGGAGAATTTGACTTCTCTTTTGTCTTGTGTCGCCAATACACAAGTGTACGGTTTCGTATTACGGTCACAATTAACAATACAATAGAGTGATTTATGGGTTTGTCCTCTTGCTACCGACCACCTCGAAGCGTGGTCAGAGGGTGGTTTCTGACCGTCTTAAGTCTCAACTCAAGCCACTTCATCAACAGACAGCGAACGAAACAGACCTACTGCGTGATAGGTTCTTCGCCATCGAGCGTCGGCCGGCGCCCCGACGGTACCAACGAGATTTCCTTGGCTACGATTCCAGTATTTCAAAGGGTAAGTCTATATTCTTTGTACAGACATCAATAATGAGTAAGACCAGTTATTTTCCTAATTTATTGACAGTTATATTTGCTATTTTTCGCTAATTGATTTACAAACAAAATACTGCATTTTTAACTTTATAATTATTTATCTATTATCATTTAACCAGCGACCTCATTAAGTTTTATACAAAACAGTCCTCGATAGTTTTTTCTTAATTTTGTCTAATTATAAATGTTATATTAATTTTTTATTGTGTGAGAAAATAGAACAAAGGAAAAATTTCCTGGCTACATCGTTCACCCTTGAAGAACTGGAAGCAGCTATCCGATATAGTTCCAAAACTTTCCAGCAACTTTCCCAAAACGTAGGAGCAGTCGTTCTCAACATTTTTGAGTCATGTACCACAAAATTCTTTTTATTATTTTTGGATGTTTAACAGTTTGCTATGCAACAAATATTACCTACTATCGTTTAGAACAATTATAATGTATAATTATAAGTTACAAAAACCTTAGGTCTGCTTGGCATTATGCTAAAATTCAGTACTGAATTCAATACTAAGAATATTATACCTCCATATTAGATGGGCACGATTCAGTACTAAAAATTAGAGCATGTTCTAATTTCTTGTACTAAAAATGATGAAAATATTAACTAAGAGTGAGGTTATTCTCAACAAAAAAGTTTTTATGTGCCAAATGGTCTTCCACTAATAATTCTTCTTTTAACATATTTAATACTCCTTTGCATTTTTAAGAAGTGTATGATTTTTTTTCTTAAGCATCATTATTAAAATTAAAGCTACTGCACATAATTTGAACTTCTTTTTCACCATTAATATTTACTTATGTGTTTTGTTTACTCTAATCATAAAACAAACTTCATTGTTAGGTTATCAATGCAAAATTGGTAGAGCGTATTCCTACATGCTAATTAAAATTAAGATAGTTGCAAACAGAAACCCACATTTTTCATACTAAATCGACTTATTTTTAAATAATTTTTAGTACTGAAATCAGTACTGAAATTAGCAATAATTGCAAGCGGACCTTACAAGGATGACAAATTTGGCCGATATGAGCGCTTCAGACGTGACGTATATCCCCTCCCGTCAGCTGTACAGAACGAAGATGGGGGTTCGAAATTAAGTTTGTTTCTGTATAAATTCTTAATATTGAGCATTTCAGAAAATCCATCCTCTGACAGGTATGTCGTCGAAAAGGAAAATCAAAATTCCTTTCTAACCAAAATTCGCCAAGGTCGCATTGCTTAAAGTCTAATTTTAGTTTACAGTCACACGACAAGTCAATCAGTTTTTCTTGCTCAGTTGCACTTTTACGTTGATGCGTTTACGCAGCACAGCACAAATTATTTTTTTATTAAAAATTAATAAAATTTAAACATTAACTACGCACTGATATCATTGATAGAATGCCCTACGTGATAAGATTGATTATAAACAAAGTTCTTTATTTGTACTTTGTGGCGAAATGTCCAAAAAATTCGAATTTTGTTACATGTTGTTCTGAAATTTTCAAAAATCAAAATGTCATACACATATTATCATTTTCAAAATTTTGGTAATTACTTTTTATTAAATGTATTTTAAAATTCATGTAATGACTGTAAAATGTCAACAAAAATCTTGAGAATTACGAAAATAATGTTCGGGGAGGTATATAAACAGATTGCGTCTAGACGTACCCTACAACTGTTTAGTCTCTCATTTATTTTATGTAAAATATGCCAATATGTTGGGAGTACGAAACTGGAAAGTCAAGGCGAAGAATAGGAGAGAATGGATCTTTGAGCAAGCCAAGACCCACTATGGGTTGTGGGGTCAATGGTGATGATGAAAATATGCCAAATTTTTTTACGCAAAGGCAGCTAGAGCTTGCCTTAGAGGAGGTGATACGTGAGTTAAGCGATGAAAATGGCAAGTATATTTTTATTCTTGGAGGTTTGTGCACGTTTGAACATACTATTTTTTATATTAAATATACTCAGCAAACTGGATGCAAGCCGCACAAGACAGAGACAGATGAAAAGAGCTGAGAAAGACCTATGTCCAGCAGTGGACGCACACAGGTTGATGATGAGATCAACTGACAGACGAGGAAGATTTCGCAGAGGACCTTGCAAATAATGGCCAGAATAGTGACATAGCAGGGACTTTCGACATTCATTCCAGTCCAAACGATCTTGATGAGGAATCTGGTAACCAAAATTTAGCACAATGTCAAGAAGTCTTAGAAGCAAAGGCAGAAAGTGGCAAACCAATACCACCATAACTCAGTGTTCAAAAGAATGGTTCTAAGAAGAATTGTCCAAACTGTGGAACAAGCTTGTTCCAGACCTAGAAAGACTTGCTAGATTTTAAACAAATGGTAACTGAAACTGTCTTCATAGACCACCCTGCAGCTTATGAGACAGTCAACCATCGTAAATTATTTGCCAGAATATACCACTTCACCAAAGACTTTCACCTTACATTCATAATCAAGGGTATGTTGCGAAACAGGAGATTCTACTTATTACTGCCAGGAAAGAAGAGTAGGTGAATGAACTAAAAGAACGGTTTGCCGCCAGTTCTTTCTGCATCAATGTCGATCTCTAGTTCTAGTATCCCATTCACATAAGGAACAGGAAAATTTGGTAAAACCACCTTGCTGACCAAGAAGCATGAATGCTACTTTTAAATCGCTACATACCATTGAACTATGAGCAGAATAGCCAATTTTATAACACTATTTCTAGGTTTTCATAGCTTTCTTACATATGTACAGAATGGCCAACATTAAGGAAGAAAGTGTTGCCATTGTGTAATAAAACAGCTTTTAAACTAGCTTTGGATGAATCAATAAACAACAGTCTCCAGTCTTCTTTTTTGTATTTAACGCTGACTCGTTCATCAGACCCAGAATGTCTGAGCAGTACGCAAAATCACCTTTTTGTTCAAATAATGTTGAAAACTGCTACTCTCTCTTCCAATACAACATATATGCTAGTTACAACTTCTTTTCTTTTAGTCTAGAAGCAAGCAATTCAGCTTTCTCTTTTGTCAACCCAAGATCTATATAGTAGTAGTATAAGCTCTATATTTTCTGTAGTACATTGGAATTCTTCATTATCTTGTTCATCTTGCTCTGACTGTACCTTAGAAAACACTTCAGTTTGAACAGAATTCAAATTATTTGGAGTTTCTAGGACCATCAAATCTACATCGTGCCGTATTGGTCAGAAAAGAGACATTAGGTTAGGGTAGCTTATTACCTTCTTGTTTTTCGAGTTATGACCAGTAATATCAATACTTACTGCAAAAGAAATAAACTTTTCTCCAAGTCTGTAATGTTTGTTTGGTATTTTTTAATAACAAACCCACCACAAATATAAGAAAAACTGTCAGCAGAGTTCTTATAACCACTATTAGACATTTTACTGAGACCATGTGTTGGAAACCAGAAAATGAGGTTAGGCTGACAGTAAACAAAGCATCAGTTGTGAATACATAGTAAATATTGTTCAGCCGTGTTGCCAACTCTTGCCAACATCCAGTACACGTTATTTTACAATTCCATTTGAACTAGGTATATGAACTGGTTCTACCTAAAAATCACCAACGGATTCTTCAGACATAAAAATATTCATAAATATACATGGACGCAAGAAACACGAAAGCTGAAATCGATAATAGACTACATAATAATCAAACAAGATACCACAATAAAGATAAAAGATGTGCGAGTCAAAAGAGGAGCAGAATGTGGAACGGACCGTAGACTACTGACAGCAAAAATGGGATTAATTGGAAACATAACAAGACCCCCTCCACAGAAGAACCGTTAAACACTATAAGAGAAAAACAATACAATATAGAACTACTCCAAGAACAATCAATAAGAGAACTATACCAACAACGTCTAGACCAAAAATTAATAGAATTTAGATACGGCAACATCGAAGAAATATACGAGCATATAAAGGCGAGTATAAAGCAAGCAGCATTCGAAGCCCTTGGGGAAAAAGAACATATAACAAATAAACAGCACTATAATGAAATAAATGAACCAACAAAAAGAATAATTGAAGAAAAAAAGCAACTATACAGAAAATGGCTGACTACAAACAACGATGAAGTTTATAAAAAATATAGAGAAAAAGATAGAGAAGTGAAAAAACAAATAACACAGCAAAAGAATGAAGAATGGGAAAGAATCTGCTTAAATATTGAAACATATATAGGAGGTACAAGAACTTCGGAGTCATGGAAAGTACTGAGAGGATTGAAACAAAACTCAAAAGAAAAAACTAAATTGGGAAATATACAGGACAAAGAATGGAAGGACTACTACAAGGAACTATTAACAGAACAAAGACCACAATTCATTGGAAAAGAAAACAGGCGAAGACGAAGCAGATTCCCACAACAAGAAATAGAAATAACAGATAGGGAAATGAGAACGGCCATAAAAGCAATCAAAAATAAGAAAGCACCGGGACCTGGAGGCATCTCACCTGAGCTTATAAAATACGGATCAAAAAAATTACACCGGATGATACAATGGATATTTCAGAAAGCCATAAATGGAGAACAGCTCCCAAAGGAATGGACGGCGGCATATATGACATCTATATTTAAGAAAGGAGATAGAAAACGATGCGAAAACTACAGAGGAATAAGCGTAATATCATCAATAGGAAGATTATATGGGAAGATACTGCGAGAAAAGATAGAGCAAGCGATAAAAGGCAAAATCGGGGAGGATCAGGCAGGCTTCACGGCAGGAAGATCATGCATAGACCACATATACACACTGGAACAACTGTTGGAAAAGAAAAAAGCAAAAAATAGAGATATACACTTGGCATTTGTGGATCTAAGAAAGGCGTATGACTCTGTGCCAAGGTCAGAACTATGGGAGGCAATGTACAAATTAGAAATACAGACGGAACTCATAGAAGCTACAAAAGCTCTGTATAAAGAAAATAAAGTGTCCATTAAAATGGGAACAAGAATCATAGGAGACTTCAACACAACAAAAGGGCTCCTGCAGGGTTGTTCCACATCTCCAACCCTATTCAAAATATACTTAGAGAAAGCCTTAACTACATGGAAAAGAAAATGCGAAGGCATGGGAGTACCGGTACGGAACGAATACCTATATACGTTAAGTTTTGCAGACGATCAAGTAGTGATTGCACAAGACCAAGACGACCTCAGCTACATGATGAAGAAACTACAAGAAGAATATACCAAGGCTGGCCTAGATATTAACCTCGCGAAAACAGAGTACCTATCTACAAGTGAAGAAGACATAGAAGATCTACAGATTGATGACAACGTAACAATCAAAGGAAAGGATAAATTCAAATACCTGGGGTTTATAATCACGAAAAAGGCAACAACAGAGGAAGAAATTACACAAAGATTAGGACAAACAAGAACAGCAATCCGACAACTTAACTCAGTACGGTGGGATAGACACCTAAATATGAAGACAAAAACGCAGATTTATAAAACATTAGTGCGAAGTATTATGACATATGGGGCCGAAAATTGGATCATAAACAAGAAAAACAGCAGTAAGATAATAGCAACAGAGATGGAATGCCTGCGAAGATGCTGCAGAGTAACAAGAATGGATAGGAGAAGTAATGACGAAATAAAGCAAAGAACATCAATAGAAACAGACATACTAACATATATAGAACAAAAAAGACTAAAGTGGTATGGACATGTAAGAAGAGCTAGCGACAGCAGATGGATAAAAAGAATAACCGAATGGAGCCCCATAGGAAGGAAGAAAAGAGGACGACCCCGAAAATCCTGGAGGAACGAAGTAGACGACGCCATGAGTAAGAGAGGACTAAACGATGGAGAATGGAACAACAGAGAGAGATGGAAACGGTTGAGCGAGGGAAGGCAGTGAATACTTTAGAATCCCTAAATATATATATATATATATATATATATATATATATATATATATATATATATATATATATATATATATATGAACTGGTAAATTCTTTAAAAAATCAAAAAATTTAATAAGTTTATGTGTAAATGAGAAGAAATGGTAGGTGATACAGCTTAATAAGTACCATATTTGGGTTTCGCACCATAAAAAATATAAGAGTAGGGTCTTTTAAATAAAATATTTTTTTCATCGTTGGCCTATGTTACAATAATTATAATTTTTAATATGAAAAACGCTTTCCTTTTTTTTACATTATATTCTAAACATAATAGAAATGTAAACTAACAGAAAGGCTTAAGCACATTGCGATAAATAAAAAATAGTGAAAATCCAAATAAAATTAAAGTTTATGTTTACGTAGATTCTGTGGAGATTCAAACTTATGATGGAATATTGCTTGTACTAGACGCTTTTCGCGGATCTAAAAAGGCGATCGATATGCTTTAGTTAGTGTAACGATATTGCTTACTGCCGTCCTATAATGCCAGCGCTATATCTAGAGATAGGTTCAAATAAAAATAACTTCATTTAGAGGTTTTAATAATTTTGAATCCACGCAAGAATGAAAATCAGTAGATACACTGGCTTCAATATTAAATATATTTTTTATACTTATTTGAATTTCTACTTGTAAAAAAAAGATTAATGTCAAGTTTTTGAACTGCCAATAAGAAAGTTTAAGTCTAATAAATTGATTTATTTTAAGGAAAACAAAGAAAGAAAAGATTTAAAGCCGATAAGTTATCCTAGACTTGATGTAACATTTAAAAAAAGGGTTTGAAATAACAATTGGTACTTTTTTACGAACTTAGAACTTGTCGATTAGTTATGGAAGTATAATATAACTCTATGCGGAACTCTTCGAAGAAATAAAACGTTTATTTCCATGAAACTTCTGCCGCAATCATATAAAAACGATTACTTAATGTTGTTTGAAAAGTTTTTTTTAAAAATCCTTTAGAAAAGGTATAAAATCAAAAATACCCTTTCGGGCTACCTCACAGGACGTTTTTGGACTAAAAAGTCCATCATCAGTCCAAAAATGTTCCGTCATGTACCCCGATAGGGTAGGGTGAATGCACCAGTACCCGACCATACACCAGTTACCGACCAGTCTTCAAACAAATATTAAAACTAAGAAAATCTTAGAACATTCAGAAATTATTGCACCGCCCACGTATACTACGTGGCTATAGGTATGTAAGGAAATTTCGTTGACTTATTCAAAGCAATTTTAAAGGAAGTGGGAATTTTGATGTATTGGCAACACTTCCAATAAATTAAATCTATGAGCGTGCAACTAGATACACATGACGGTAAGCAATTTTTATCTAATTACATGGAATGTTTTTGTAACTTTTTTGATGTTGAAATATGATGTTACTTGTTATAAAAGTGTAATAAATACAGTTAACTTGTTATTTATCTGTAACTAAGCGATTAATTTACGGTGGTCGCTTTATGGTTCACCATTGTAAAACTTTTCCATTAGACGATCAGCTGGTCGCTTTCTGGTCTGGGTTTGTATCCACGGATGTTTTTTTAAATAGACTGTTGCTAGTAGTACGAATAGGAGACTTTAATTTTTAGACGTAAATCTAATTTCTGTCCAATAACCGACCAGTGGTCGGCTACTGGAGCAAACTGGTGGCCATAAATTGGTACAGTTCTCAAATTATTTGTTTTAGATGCCTAAAAATTATTCTAAAGACGATTTGGTTAATGCTATTGATGAAATAAGCGATGGAGCAAGAATACGGGAAACTGAGAGGAAGTATAACATTCCCCATGCCACATTAGGGACGAATAAAAATAACCATCTTTGGATGCTAGAAAGGGTCCTCCAACTATTCTAACTTCAGATGTAAGTAGGTATATCTTTTTAGTAAACATGCATTTCTATATAGAATATTCAATTGATTTGTGCGTAACCCTTTTCTCCTTTTGCAGGAAGAAACCTACTAGTTTTTTGGTTTAAGGGAATGGCCAAAAAAGGAATACCCGTTGAACCAAGACAACTAATTGATGCTGTTCAAGAAGTAATAAAAAAAGATCGACGACCAAGTTCATTTACTCAAGGAAGACCTGGAAGAAAGTGGCTAGATCTTTTTTTTAAGCGACATGCAAGTATTTCACTACGTAAACCTGAAGCTCTTGGTTTAGGAAGAGGGTTGTTAACTGAACATGCAATTCGTGAATGTCATCAGAACTTGGAAACTTATATAATAGAAGAAACTGGAAATAGCGATCTGCTAAAAGATCCTTCCAGAATTCTCAATGGAGATGAATCAGGTTTTGCAACTATCCCTCTCAACTAACCAGGAACCTCTTTACTTATGGGTCCTAAAGGATTTAAAGATATGTATCTTTAAGGTAGTGATAAGGAATGTATTGAATGATAACATTTACACGTAGTAGAAATATGGCAACTCCTTGCATCATTTATTCCAATGAAAGGATACCTGAAGAAATTAGCAGAAACGTAAATCCTAGCTGGCCATTAGGCAGATCTAAAAGTGGATGGATGACTTCACAAGTGTTTTATGAATATGTTACAAACAGTTTGTTGCTTTACCTAAAGGAAAGAATTATCACATTTCCAGTTTTATAGTCGATGGACACAGATCGCACATAAGCTTTGAAGTTGCTACTTTTTGTAAGGAAAATGGTATCATCTTGTTCTCATTGCTACCCAATGCCACTCATATTTTACAACCAGCAGACGTTTTAGTATTTCGTCCTATTAAAGTTTCTTGAAAGAAACTTGTTTCAGATTGACTGAATAAGACTGGAGCTAGGGCTGTCACACAAGCTAATTTCGCACCATTAATTGAAACTGTTTTACAAGCAGCAAACAAAGACGTTTTGAAGAATGGTTTGAAGAAATGTGGATTCTTCCCGTTTGACAATGAAAATATTGATTATAGTAACTGTTTGAGTCACAAAAGTAAAACAGTTGACAAACCATGCCAATTTAATACTGAACATTTACTGTTCCAAGAGTCAATGCTCCCTTCTTCACGTGTTCGTCAGTTCCGAAGCAGTGGAGAAAAATGGAATGGTGATAAGTCGGCCAAAGAGTTATTTCATGCTTGGTACAAAGTCTTTTAGCGATGATAAGGAGTCAGATTATCATACAAAAGGCTAAAATTCAGAAATCACCCCAACTTAAAATGAACATAATGAATTAAGTATCGCCCAGGTGAATTCCGAACCACCTTTTAATGAAAATGAACGGACTACTAGTATCCAGACTTGAAGAAGATAAACAACAAAGTAAAGAAAATATTCCATAGTCAACCTCTAAATCAGAGTCGTTCACTACAAGAAAATCTGGTAGGTCCATTCAAACAGGGGTAAGTCCTGCCTTTGCCGACTGTGTTACTTGGCCAACACAATCACCAGTTAATAGAGGAGGAAGAAGTAGAAGAAGTATCAAGGTTCCACATGCAGTAGGTGCTGGAGCTTGGGTTGAATACTGGAAAAAAAGATGAAGACAAAATATAAAAAGAACAAAAGAAAAAGAAAGACTTAAAAAGAAAACCGAAAAAAAAAAGAGTTAAAAAAAAGAAAGGCAGCAATACAAGTAACGGATAGAGAAAAAAATATGAAGCAAAGAAGTAAGCTATTAGAAGAGAATCATCATCATCATCTGAAGAGAAAGATGAATTTATGGACACTCAATACAATTTATTGGACAATGCAGAATTTTCCGACCTTCTACAATCGAGACCTCCCTCTCCAAACTTTGATTTGATAAAATTTCCTACGGAAGGTGGAGACAAAGAAGTATATTATATAGGTCAAGTTTTAAAAATAAAGTAAAGGAGAACGAAGAAATTGAAATTTCTTGTTTAAAAAAAAGTCACAAATGTGAAAACAAATTCTTCTTCCCCAATGTTCCCGATAAAGCGGTAATTGAAAAAGGTCAAGTTGTATACATATTATAACCAACTCTGATAAGTGGTACGAAGCGTCAACAGCCAACTGTTACATTTGAAGTAAATCTCAAGAACTATAATGTTCGGTAGAAAAGTATACTTACAGTGTAAAATTGACAACAGTTCTGTAATGAATTATTTTATAAATTTCGTATAAAAGAACGTTTCACGTGGTCGAATATTGGTACATAAGTGGTCGAAAACTGGAAAAAGTGGTCGGTTATTGGTGAATTTGTCAAATAATTTTTAATAATTAAAAAACATAGGTTACGTCAAAAATACGTTATTAATAATATTAAATGTATTTTTAAAATACACAATAAATGCTAATAAATGCTAAAAATTTTACGTTCAAAAACTAATGATTTTATATTAATTTTTTAATTTCAAAAATCCTAATTTGGTCGGAAATTGGTAGTTTCACCCTATTGTTTATTATAAACCTTTTATAAATGATGTTTAAATAAAACTTTTGTGATTCATGGTATACAGCCAACTACAGGAATTTCTTTTTACTTGTGGATTTCATTTTTTTTGCTTTTAGAAAACATCGAACATTAGTATCTTACAGTGGGTCGTGAAGAATATTCATATAAACCTGAAATTATTCTTCATTATTATAAAACGAAAAACGACTTGGATTTAAAAGATTAATATCAAAAAAATTAGTACCATGACCATAGGTAGAAATAATTAAGTAAATTAAATACTTATATGTTATCTACTCAAAGATATTTCGGACCATGAGGCTAAATTATAGAGTAGAGTAGAACAAGCCCAAAGTGCTTTTTTCAAACTTCGGAAGTTTCTAACTGATCGTTAACTGGTCTTCGTATTGAGATACAAGATGCTTAAGTGTTAACTTATGTTTGTTCTATTGTAAGGAATGGAAATATGAACATTAAAGGCCCGATCCATTGACAACTTTGGAACTTCTAGAATGTGGTGTCTACGTTAAATGCACAGAACATGTCATTTAGTGATGAAATGGAAATGAACTGTTCCATAGAGCCTGCTTCAGAGAGAGAATTTTTTGAATATATAGATAGTAAGAGGAAATAGAAGCGCAAGGTCGTAGAAGATAAAGGGCGATGGTGGATGAGGCGAAGACTCACCCCGAGTCAAGAAAGTAGAAAGAAGATAAAAAGTAAGAGGACTACTTACTTAGGGCATATACCACAGGGAAAACGATACCCTGGTTATCAAATAATACTAGAAGACAAGATATAGAGTCAAAGAAATCTATGACATAAAAGATATCTCTCCCTAACAATGCACAAGAATCTTGTCTAATATTTCACATAACAAGACAAGGAATGGTGGACGCTTACATACCTTAAAAAGAAGAAGAATATCATTATTATCACTTCATCACTTAAAAACGATTTGCAACGACATACTATAGCAACGACTATTGGAAATGTTTTGGAGCCAAGAATTGTTTCGTATTCCTATTCTCTTTTTTCATACACCTTGCCCTGAAGAACAAGTTGTAACAAGCTATATCTCTGCTAGGTCCTCATAATATATGCCACGTATTCGCCTGTACCGCCACATCTCCAAAGCTTCAAGCTTTTTTAAAGAATCGTCAGAAAGTGTTCACGAATCTACTGCGTACAACAAGGTAGAAAAAAACATAATTGATTGTTGATTGTTGTGTCCCTGTCTTTTAGCATTGAATCAACAACCCTTAGCTGTAGATTAAACAGCTTATTATGGTCAGTGATTAAATAACACGCCTCATCTCTCAGGTCAAAGTGTCAATCTCAACAGATTAGAATGATTGGATTTCCAAATCACACACCATTTAGTAGGAGTGGACAAATATTCAGATTAAGCTTGAGTTGATTTCTAATCATTATTTCCGGTCAGGTGTGTACCATTAACGACTTCTATATTACTACTATGATTGTATGATTTATAGATATAGTTTATATTAAAGATAAGAAAGGAGTTATTCGGTGCAAAAGCAGTATAAAAACAAATCTGGAATATGAAACGAAGGCCGAATACATCTTGGAGAAATATCGCTGTTATTATTAGAGATATTGCGAACTGAAGTACTAACGGGAAAACTTCAGGAAAAAAGTTTGAGAATAAAGAACCCCGGTAGTGATTAAATAATGTTGAAGAAAAAAAAAAGGAAAAGAAAGGCTGTATAAAAGGTGGCAAGAAAATATATTGGACACAGATCTTCAAAACTATAAGAAAGCGAAAGTAGCAGTATCGAAAACTAAAGCAGAAGCGTATACAAATCTATACCATCAACTTCAAACCAGGGAAAGTGAAACGAAAATATGTAAAAAACCAAACATAGAGCAAAGAAAGAAAAATATTTTAATAAGACAAGATGTATTTGAACAGCCACAACCCTACTGACTCATCACGTGGTAAGATTTGTACTGTGACTACCAACGTTCCCCAAACCCGAGATGTATGCATGGCATAGGGAGAAAACTGTTGCCTAAGTGATATACCAGAGAGCTGACAAATTTTGAGAAATTAAAGCCTTGGGATAGCTCGTGCTTGGCAAAATTACATTGCAAATGTAATTACAAATTAAACTTACATTAACTTGTTGATAAAACCTACGTTACATAATTGTATGCTAGCTAATCGTTGTTTTTTTTTTTGACTAAAATCGCTCTCGTTTTCCGTGAAAACTGCGTTTTGTACTTTTTTTTTATGGATTATTATAAGTGAGTCCCTCTTCAAGGTCAAGCAGTAATCTGACACCATTCTAATATCCCTTACTCCTCGATAATGTCTCTTTATCTTCGTCATGTCTTGATGGAATCTTTCTCCCTGTTCCTCGCTGACAGCTCCAAGATTTTCGGGAAAAGTCAATGTGGGAATCCAGAATCTAGTTTTTTGTCATTTTCGACGATGTTGGCCACAATTTCTGAGTTTTAAGACTTTTTCAGGACAAGGAATCCCTTGTAGACAAGGAAACCGTCTATGACTTCTACGAAAGAACTCCGTGCTTCAGCTTCATCTTGGTCATTGTATTCTAGAACAATCTGTCCGATTTTAAGGTTCGAATTTAAGAGCCTACAAAAATTCTTTCTTTATGTTAAGAAAGTGCAGGAAATTTGTGGCATAGGTGTTTAGAGCAGTCACCTTGTTTATTTAAAGTTTTGACAAGCTGCTTCATAAATCCTAACTTTATGTGAAGGGGAGTCAAAATAACTAATTTTGGATATTATTTTAAGGTCTCCACAAAGTTGTCAATAATATTCGCTATACTTTATTTTATTGAGCAACTACTCAAGATTCACATACATTTCTTCAAGATACACAGAGTGAGCAACAAGTACCGAGGTATAAGTATTACCATTGTGCAACAAGAAACCCTTTAGACTTTTCTTAGAAGAATCAATATTATTACAATACACTAGTCAACCTTCTTGAGAGAAATATTCCACGAACACATTTTCAAAATGCCTATATAACGAAAATGTGGTTCCTGAAGCTAACAGATTTTTATTTTTCAGTCGTGATCCTTCTCTGGAAGATTTGTGCAGCATCCTTCGATAGAGCCAAGTCTTTCACCAAGTTATTTAGTTCAACTTGGATAAACTATTGAGGTTAGTCTATATCAGGATTTAGTTCGTCTTCTTCGGTTATTTCGTTTGAACTTCCATCTGATGATGCTGTTGTATGGTGTAAAGAAAAGGTGGAGGAATCGAAATTCCTCGTCTATGAGGTACATAAGATGCTGAATTTTATCAGCAAAAAACCAACCAGATGTAACATAGAAATTAAAGGCATCAGTATTGAACGAGTAATCGAAATAAAATACCTAAGAATTACACTGTCTAGCTATGGAGACCTGGACAAAAAAGGGAGAGATCAAGTACAAAAAGCAAATCGACTGTCACGATGCCTTAATAACACTATATGGCGATACACACATTAACCCTTAAATGCCCGTGATATGAAATAACCATAAATGCCCATGTGGGGTCTCCTAGGGACCCCACTAAAATTTTCAATTTAGTAACGTCATTTAGCACTGACTAAAAGGAAAACACGGTTAAAAATAATTTTAAGCATATTTGAATAATTTTTATTTATTTTTCATACAAAATTAACGGCTTTTCTAGAAACAAATTATTTTGTTTATACATAATATATACATATATATACATATATATATACATATATACATTTTGTTTATACATGTAATATACATACAATAGTTTTTTCTTCTTTTCTGTGCACCTGGCATATAAATTTTTTGCAAAAAGAGCAAACGGTATTCACTTTTCTGTCACAGTTTCGTGGACACTGGTAACAACGAGCACGTTTCTTAGCTGAATGGACGGATTGAGTTGCAACTTCGGTAGTTGGGTTTACCATTGGTATGCCACAATCTTTTAGAGCAGATTTTACATAGGCTTTATGTTTTATATATTTCGCTCTTTTTTCCATGTTGTTTCGAGCAAGCTCAGCCCCTAATTGTAACAGGAAAATACGTCTTCGTGAAAAATTATTTTTCTTCCAATCAGGATTTTTTTCAATGTATAAAATATAGGCATTTAGTGCACATATGTCTATAATATTCATAAAGAGCCTGAATGGCCAACGAGCAGTTCTTCTTTTACAGGAATATTCCCTAATCAGTTTGTCGGCATTATCAACACCACCCTTGGTATTATTATAGTCTAAAATCATCAAGGGTTTGTTTTGAGAGTCTTGACAAATTATATCACTATCGTGTTAACTTGAAAGGAGATGTACCATCCTGTGTATTTTAGGTATGTACGAAACCATAGCTAATTCTTTAGTAAAAGCAAATATTGACGACTCCGCAGGTCTTTTTGTCAAACTTAGTTGTGGTGGTGTATCAGGTTTATTTTTGCGGACGGTCCCAAGTAAAGTAAGGTTTTTAGATAAAAGATATTGAGCAAGAGGAACACTGGTAAAAAAGTTGTCAGTTGTAATTCCTCTCCAACTGCCATGATATGGTTCCACCAGATCTTTCACAACACGAAATCCCTGATTTTTCTCTATTCTACCACCTGTTCCTTCCGCTCCACCCTGGTCACTTTGTCATCAAACCTCAAGAAACTCGATAATTCTTCAAATCGGTTCCTAGCGAATGCGGCTGTAAAAAGTGACCGGCGTATTGAGGTGTCTGTAGACCATATCTCTCGTGTCGATTCTTTCCCACACCTTAAAGCACCAGCTTTGATAAGTGCTCCTAAAAAGCTATCCAGTTCATTGTTGGTAAGTACCGTCCACTCTTTTTTGTTATTCGGATGTTTTTCGTTCCACTCTTGATAACGCCTAACAGCTTCTTCATTAGTATGAAGGCATATGACATTCTTCATCTCTTCGGTCAAAAATAAATTGAAATAGTCTAAAAACGTGTTGGAATTTTTACTATAGTTTGTTAAGCCTGGATGTACATTTATAATATTTTTTTGTTGCCTCTTGGATCTCACGAAAGGTAGGCTATTCCACTGCATTCCAGATTTGGATGTATATGTTGGACCACTAACCTCACTAATATTATCGTCCACTTCGGTAGGTTCTGCATCTGATTCCTCGTCACTGTTGACTTCTAAATTGTCCTCAGTTTCCGAAACATTTTCCTCAAAAACATCTTGCTCTTCGCTATCTGATTCGTCGGTAATCTCCTAGTCGAAATCGGAGTCTGATATCCCTCCTTCTATATTTCGGATAATTTTTTCATGTTCTTGGTCGCTTATTGTCATTTTCATTCTCTTACGGTCCATTTTTCAATGTAAACTGACGAAAAATGTTAAAAATAATAAAAATATTCTGGTGCCTCTAAATGCCCAATCGGGGTCACAGCGAGACCCCACTTATCTAAATCTCTCTTACAGATCACTGCACCTCACGAATGTTCGTGGTATGTGGTATACTAACAGAAAACGTAGGAGACACGTCCACACAAATACCTGATTGCGCGGTTGCCAAATGTTTCAAATAAAGATATTATAGCCAAAAATGTATGTCTGGAGTCCCATAGTGACCCCGATTGGGCATTTAAGGGTTAACACTGAGATGAAGTCAAGAATTTATAAAGCCAGTATAAAACCAATAATGACATATGCCTCAGAAACAAGACGCCACACAGCCACAACGCACGGCCACACAGCTACTGGAAACGGCAGAGATGAGAGTACTGAGAAGAATTACAGGAAATACGCTTTGATATCGAAAGAAAAGGTGTGCACGTACGTAGAAAACGTACAGTGTATAAATTAATGGACATAAAGTACAAAAAAAAATAAATAACCTCTTAAGCAGAATGGAAGAGACTCGTGTCGTTAAAATAGCAAGAGATAAGTCACCAATCGGCAGAAGAAGTATCGGACGACCGCGTAAAAGATGGAGTGACAACCTTCCATAGAGGTATTAATCCGCCAATGAACAAGCAGAATTGCTTATAAAGAGAATTTTATGTTTATTTTTCGTATTGAAACAGTTGACAGAACAGTACCAAAAGCAATAGTTGTTTCCATGGGTTTTTGGTTCCCTCCATATCATAGGAATGCCGATGCTTGATGCCGTCAAGTTCACGGCAGTGGCAGTGTTACCATTGAAATGAAATAACCATAACAATATACTAAAATATTTTCTATCGATGCATCAAGTAGAAAAGAAATAATTTTAATACAATTTACGAAATATCAATATGATACTTCTTTGCTCTACTACAAAATATCTCACAAGGTTTTTTTAATTTTTTGAAAAATCTTGACATGATTTGCTTAAACCAAATTCATATTCAGAATCAACGTGACCATATTAGCTAAGGACACTTATTAAATTCAAAACACCAAAAATCATGTCTTCCTGTGGTCTGTGAGTCTCTGAGTCTAAAATGAGATCGATGTAGAATTGACCAGACTACACTAGAAGCCCTATTGCCAACTTCATCGTGCTTTAGGTGGACGAATATTGTTCTGAAGCTATTGAGAACGATTTCCCAAGTGAAAATCGAAACGTCAAAATAAGCTTATTTTAAACCTATATTGTTGCTTATTACCAACGAAAATAGTAATTATTTGTTTTTTTGATGGCACGCTATATACATTATATGAGGCTATCAGCGCAAAAGTGGTGTAACCCACATTTTTTGCAAAATGCTGTTTTGTTGTAAAATACATTCGTTACATTATGATCTTCAATACAACAGTAGTGTAAGCCACCTTTTAATATCGATCAACGGATGGCGCTAAAAAAATCTATTTTTGCACGGGTCATATTAAGCAAAACTATAGAGCAAGAGTGGTGTAACCTCGTTACACCACTCAACTTAACGTCAACTGGAAATATTCAAAAGCTTTTACGCACTGGCCAATTTTGACACTCAGAATTCATTACTGTTCTCATTAGTTACAGTGGCAAACAAATGCAAAACTTATACAGAAAGAGTCGGATCAAGAAGGCAAAAAACACACATTTACTATCTATTGGGCAATGACGGTGTTGGAAATCAAGTATGTAAAAAATTCTTTCTAAGAACATTTCAAGTTTCCGATGGACGTGTTACTAGGTCGACAAAATTCTGTAAACAAAATACCATACAATAAGATTGCAGAGGTAAAAGAATACATTGGCAGGTTTCCAGTCTATGAACCTCATTATACGAGACACAAAAGTGTGAATAGGAGATTTCTTGCTCCAGATCTGAGCCTTGGACGAATGTATTCTCTTTATAAAGATACTACACATGAACCTGTCTCATCTTTCATTTTCAGTAAAACTTTCAATGAATGTTTTAACCTACGCTTTCATGCACTCATCAGTGACTCTTGCAAAAAATGTGATCTCTTTAATAACAAAATTAAATGTGCTGAAAATGAACAGCTAAAACAAGAATTGCAACGTGAACAAGAGTTACACCAGAGAAAATCAGACAGATCTAGACAGGGATTAAAAGATGATACCACTCTGGCAAAATCATCAACTAATGTCAGTGTAATAACTTTTGACTTGATGAAAATCCTACCTACCCCTGTGTTAAGTACTGGAATAGTATACTACAAACGACAGCTATGGACTTTTTGCTTTGGTATTCACAACATGGGGACAGATGATGCCTACATGTTTGTTTGGAACGAGTCGGAAGCCTCACGAGGATCGCAAGAAGTAGGATCTTGCTTGATGTATTTTTTTTTTAAATTTTGTGACTACTAAAAAAGTAATCATGTAGGTACTCCGATCAGTGTGGGGGGCAAAATAGAAACATTAAGTTGTCATTGATTTGCCAGTAAGTGGTATCTAATTCGGAGTTTACTATTGAAGAAATAGATCATAAATTTTTGGTCAGTGGACACTCATACCTACCCTGTGACCAAGATTTTGGCCTAATAGAAAAAAAATAAAAAATTCTTTAAGGAAATGTATGTACCATATAACTGGATAGAAGTAATTAAAACGGTTCGAAAAAAAAACCATTCAAAGTTATACAACTGACTGCAAGTGATTTTTTCTCTTCCAAATTACTAGAAAAAAATAAAACTAATCGAAAAATTTCAGTTGGTAAAACCAAAGTGGAGTGGTTGAAAATTCAGTGGTTAAAATTCCATAAACTTCATCAATTTTCAATCTTCTACAAATACTCAAATAATGAAGAAGTCCTCTTTGAAGAAGTCAGTGTGAAGAAGAGTCAATCAGAAACTGTAGTACAACTAGATGCTTTGGAAAAACCAACTATTGCTGAAAAAAAGAAAAAAGACCTTCTTGAATTGTTACAGTTCATCCCGCCAGTATATCATACTTTCTATAATAGCCTTAATAGTTTCAACACAGTCCAAGATAAAGTGTTTCATTATGAGTCAGTCGAAGAATTACCATAACTATGTACTATTTGCATTGTTTCCTAATAAAACTTGTGCTCATGTGGTGTAACCTATTTATTATTTCACATACAACCAAAATATGATACGTGCAAAAGTGGTGTAACCCACATTTTGTTTTCTAATTATTAGCTTAATTAACACAAAACTATACAATTAGTGTAGATTCTAAAGTATTATTCATAAATCAAAAACAAAACAATTAAAATAATGTTTACAAAAAAATTATATTAAAAATCAGTTTACCCAAATTTTGATTCCTTATTATCTTTAAGTAAGTAGTCTGGGGTTACACCACTTTTGCGCTAATAGCTTCATATGTACTACACGTCTCACGTCGTTTCATTTGATGTGTCATATGATAGGATTCGATTAGTTGTTTATTTTAACCTGAGTCAGAGGTCTTTTTCAGCTCAGTATAACAAATTTACTATTATCATCCATACTACCATGTGATATCTAGGATGTCGCTATAGGTTTATTGATAAACAAGATGCTATGCAGTGCCCTTTTGGCTCTCGCCTTGTTTATTTTTTCTATCTTGATATATTCGTTATATTCTTCCCTCTTATTTGCTATGTTTCATGTTAGGATTCGATCAGTTGTTTATTTTGTACTTAGCCAGAGGCATTTTTTAAGTCAAAAAATCAAAATGTGTCATAGTAAATATATTTTTATCCATAGTGCTCTATGATATTTTGTATGTCGCTATACGTTCATTAATAATAAAGATACTGTATAGTGCCCTTTTTGGTAGTCACCTTGTTTGTTTCTTCTATCTTAATATATTCGTTATATCCTCCCTCTTCATTTAACCATCAATCATAACAATAGCAACCTAGATAACATGTAATGCCCTTTTGGCAATGCCGCCATGTTTGTTTTTCAGTCTTAACATATTCACATCTACATCTACAAGCCTTACTAGACCGAGTGAGAACTGTGAGTGTAACATACGGACTAGACCTTAATATTAAGAAAACTATATTCATGGTTGTCAGACGTGCAAATTTAGATCTCGGGGCACTAATGGCAGGTAGCGAAGAGAATTCTCTTACCTCGGAACTACCCTCAACTCACAATGGGACTACGCTCAAGAGATTAGATCCAGAATTGAAATGGCACGGACTACATTTATCAAGTTGAGGTCCTTGCTGTGCGTCAGTGATCTCAGTTTGGGGACCAAGATGCGGATAGTGAGGTGCTACATTCTTCCAGTGTTACTGTATGGAGTTGAAGCCTGGACACTGACGCAAGTCACTGAAAAGCGGATTGAAGCCTTCGAGATGTGGATCTACAGGAGAATACTAAAAATATCGTGTGTGGACCATGTCACCAACGTTGAGGTCCTACATCATGACAAAAGAAAAAGAAGTGCTTAATTTAGTGAAACAACGTAAGCTTGGGTACCTCGGCCACGTGATGGTAAAGAAAAACCTTCGACAATGGTTTGGGATGACCTCCGCGGAGCTGTTTCGCAGAGAAGTCAACAAAATCATGATAGGGTTGATGATCGCCAACATCCGGACCAGATAAGTCAAAATGACCCGTTTTTGAATCAAAATGACCCCTATTTACGCAGAAAATGCGGGAAAAAAAATTATTTTACGGCAGTTCTCTTCCAAATTATTTAATGGAATTCTTATTTTATTCCATTCTTTTAATTTATCAAATCAATAATTTATAGCTCTTTAATTTTGTAATAAATGATATATACTAAACTTTTCTAAGGTTGTAAATTCTGTTATAAATGTGTGAATTTTAAGGATATTAGTATCATGTTTTATCTTTACTTTTATTTAAAACAGTCAAGAAAATACTGAATAATTAAATAAAATGCAAGTTCAGGGAAATCTATATGCCTTATAAATAATAAAATAGCGAGTAATTTAAGTTTATTAGTAACTACATAGTAAACAATTATATAAGGAATATAAAATACTTTTTGTATTTACCAAAAAACGTGAATATTAGTTTGTGAATTTCTGTACATCACTTGGAGATAAATTTAGTGTATGCGTGTATTTGAAATAAACAACTTCTAATTGAATAAACAGTTTTTAATGGATATAATATGTATGATTCTGTATTGAGTAAAAAGGATACTTCCATTCAACGACGTCAATGCATAGTTTTCTTAGGGGGTTCTTGAGATTGAGGCAAAAGAGGGCACGTTGCGGACGATCCGGGGGCGCCTTGCCGCCACGTCGGACGGGTCGTTTGGGGGCCGTCGGCGTCCGAGCTGCTACTTGTCCCGGGCTCGTAACGCCCGCCCCCACGGTACTCATCGCAGTGGCGGTCGCACTAATGGGGCCTTGCCATGCACACCCCCCTCTTTCAGCAGGTTGCACGGACCAAAAACGATTCGCAGATGATTCTCGAAGTTCATACTGCAGCCCTGAAACAATAAAATATAATTAATACACTATTAAAGACATATTATCTGTTATTAATTAGTATACGGCACACAGATAAAATTATTTTATTTTTAAGGATCTTTTCCAAAATAAAGATTTCTCTTATTTATTTAAAGATTTATTTAATCCCATTGGATGTATCCAAGACAAAAATATTAAATTCCCGAAACAAAGGATGCCAAAATACAAATGAGGAAGTAGCTTAACCACGTCTGATATTTGTCCAACTTCCAGAATTCTATTTAACAAATCTGTTAGCAAACTTGTTCCTCTCTTTCCTAAAGCTGTCCATACTTCCGCAGGTTTATCATCTAGTCCAGTGTTTCCCAAAGTGGGGGTCGCGACCCCCTGGGGGGTCGCCATGAGGTACTAGGGGGGTCGCCGAACATTTCCAAAATAAGACAAAAGCACCACTTTGTTAGATCATGTATTTTTATTTTAACAACGCCGTAAATAGAAATTAACAATTAGTTATCAGACGAAATATAAAACTAAATATTAAAGTCCCTAAAAATAAAAGAGTAAAACAAAGTCAAATATTATAATCTTAATGAGAGCTATGCGCCTGTTTCTGTGAAACTAATCTTTCAAATCTAGGCTGTGTATTTGAGACACACACAATTATAT